>NC_061110.1:94704839-94732339 GCF_015104395.2 Macrobrachium nipponense | reverse complement strand
GTAGTCAAGGTCTTTAACTTCTTCTATTCTAGCTGTAAAGGACCTTTGTACACTCTCTATTTGTGCAATATCCTTTTGATAGTGTGGGTACCATATCATATTGCAATATTCAAGTGGACTACGAACATATGTTTTATAAAGCATAATCATGTGTTCAGCTTTCTTGTTTTGAAGTGCCGTAACAACATTCCCATTTTTGCTTTACATTTTGCCAACAGAGTTGCTATTTGATCATTGCATAACATTCCTATTCATCATCACACCAAGGTCTTTAACTGCTTCCTTATTTGTGATTGTCTCATTATTAGGTCCCTTATATGCATATAGCTTTCTTTCTCTGTCTCCATAATTTATTGATTCAAATTTATCAGAGTTAAATACCATCCTATTTACCTCTGCCCAATCATATACTTTGTTAAGGTCTCTTTGTAGAGCGTTCCTATCTTCATCACAAGTAATTTCTCTACTTATTCTTGTGTCATCTGCGAAACTACTCACTACCGAATCCTTAACATTATTGTCTATGTCTTCAATCATAATAACAAACAGTATTGCAGCTAACACCGTACCTTGCGGCACACCGGATATTACCTGGCTTCATACGATTTCTCGTCGTTTGCAATAACTATCTGTTTTCTGTTTGTGTAAAAATTCTTTTAACCATCTTCCTACTTTATCCACGATATTGTGTTTTCTAATTTCTTCGCTAACTATATTATGGTCTACTTTATCAAAAGCTTTTGCAAAGTCTAAATAAACCACATCTGTTTCATTTCCGCTTTTCATATTTTTGAATATGTTCTCACGGTGGACTAACAGTTGGGTTTGTGTACTTTTTCCGGGTACGAAACCATGTTGTCCTTTATTAAACAAATTATTTTTTATTAAATGTTTCATAATATTTTTCTTCATTACCCTTTCATACACTTTCATAATATGTGATGTTAGACTCACAGGCCTATAATTACTTGCCTCTAGTCTTGATCCACTTTTGAAAGTAGGGGTAATATATGCTAATTTGTGCTCATCATAAATCTTGCCTGTATCTACACTTTGTCTTAATAATATTGCAAGTGGCTTTGCGATAGAATGAACTACTTTCTTTAACAAAATATCAGGAATTCCATCAGGCCCTGCAGCAGCTCCATTTTTAATTTCATTAATAGCCTGCACAATATCAGCTTCATTAATATCTATGTCAGCTAAATATTCACTATTTTCATCCCTTACTTCTATATCATTATCTCATTATCTATTCTAGGGGTGAATTCTCTCTTATATCGTTCTGCCAGTATTGTTGCAAATTTCCTTTTTTTCATTCGTAATCTTCCCTTCAATTCTTAGAGGGCCTATTTCTATTCTTCTTTTATTCATCTTCTTCGCATATGAGTATAATAGTTTGGGATTTTGCTTGATATTTAATAGGGTTTTTTCTTCCAAGTCCCGTTTTTCATTTTCTTTTGATTGTATAATCTTTTGTTCTGCATTTTCTATCTTACTTTTTAGTTCTATAACTTTCCATGCATTTTTTTTTTGCTAGACCTTTTTTCCACTTTCTGATTTTCTGGAACAAGATCCTTCTGTCTCTTGGTATGCATGACTGATGTTTACTTTTCTTCTTCGGTATATATTTATCCACTATTTTCTCTAATATTTTATATAATATCTCCATATTTACCTTTATGTCATCACTTACGAAATATTATCCCAATCTTGTTTAATCTTCATTTATTTCTGACCATTTTATATTTTACTGTAGAAGTTGTATTTTCCATATCCTTCCCACTTTTTCATTTCTTGCTTATCTCTGTTTCACTTTCTTGGAATGGACTGTTAATTCTATGACATTATGGTCTGAAATACTCGCATTATAAACTATTATTTCTTTAACATAATTCATCTCGTTCACAAATACTAGGTCTAAAGTATTTTCCTTTCTTGTTGGCAGGTGATTTATTTGTTGAATGTTGTATTCTAGTAGCATATCTAATAGCTTTTCGAATTGCCTCTTATCTTCTGAGAGAGAGAGAGAGAGAGAGAGAGAGAGAGAGAGAGAAGAGAGAGAGAGAGAGAGAGAGAGAGGCGGACAAAGTCACACCATTTATAACTGTTAAGAAACAGAATATGACAGAGCTTGAAAAAAAAAGCTGAAACAATCTGAAACGCACGCAGCCATAAATCCAGGAATGTTACTGTCCATGCAAAAATTCAAAGGAAAAGAATAGTTATGACTTTTAAAAACTTACAAAAAACTAACTCCTAGTTTAAAAAAAAATTTCGAGGAATACAAAAACTACTATTAAAAAGATACGTTTCATTTCGAAACAGCAGCAAAAAAAAAAAAGGGTATGGCTGGTGACGCCATGTGCAACTTGATAAACTAGGTTAAAAACCCATCTACCTCTAAATGTCAAGAGAGGCTCGATTTCTTTTTCTTTCTTCTTCTTCTTCTTTTTTCTGGACTGTCGGCGCGCAATATCCTCAGGTAAAATCAGGAGCTCCTTCAGGCAAGGAGTGAAGGACGCTCCTGGGCATATGTCCTTGAAAGTAACCGTCCTGAACCTCGTGAAATATTTAATCATTTTTTACGAACCGTCGGGGAAAAAAAAAATTTAAGGGGAGAAATAGGAAGTAAATGGAACTTCAGCTTAAACTTTCATAAAAAGTAACGGTAACAATGCGGGGGAAAATGAAGTAAATGTAACTTCAGCTCAAACTTACATAAAAAAGTAATGGTAAAACTGATAAAAAAGTAACGGTAAAACTAAAAGGGAAAAATAAAGTAAATGTAACTTCAGCTTAAAGTAACAAAAAAAAGTGACTGTAAAAATGAAGGGGGAAAAATTAAATAATGTAACTTCAGCTTTAATTTTAATAAAAAGTAACGGTAACAATGAGGGGGAAAATGAAGAAAATGTAACTTCAGCTTAAACTTACATAAAAAGTAACGGTAAAACTGATAAAAAAGTAACGGTAAAACTGAAAGGGAGAAATTAAGTAAATGTAACTTCAGCTTAAGATAACATAAAAAAGTAACGGTAACAATGAGGGGGAAAAATTAAGCAAATGTAACTTCAGCTTAAAATTGCATAAAGAAAGTAACGGTAAAACTGATAAAAAAAGTAACAGTAAAACTGAAAGGGAAAAACTAAGTAAATGTAACTTCAGCTTTAACTTACATAAAAAGTAACTGTAAAAATGAAGGGGAAAAATTAAGTAAATGTAACTTCAGCTTAAACTTACATAGAAAAATTAACTGAAAAATGAAGGGAAAAATTAAGTAAATGTAACTTCAGCTTAAACTAACATAAAAAAAAATAAACGGTACAAAATGAAGGGGAGAAATGAAATAAATGTAACTTCAACTTAAACTAACATAAAAAAATGAACGATAAAAAAATTAAAGGGAAAAATGAAGTAAACGTAACTCTAGCTTAAACTAACAGTACCAAATTATAGGAAATTTGAAAAATAAATTACTGAAAATATAACCAAGAGTAGCACTCGGTTTGGTTTCAAGGAAATTGAAAGCCCAGTTAACCTCTCACCTTAAAATGAACACAAATATGGCCAGCAACCATGAGGATCCAGAAACACCAAATATACGAGTTAAGAGAGAGAGAGAGAGAGAGAGAGAGAGAGAGAGAGAGAGAGAGAGAGGAGAGAGAGAGAGAGGAGAGAGAGAGAGAGAGAGAGAGAGAAACAGCCTATTTGGAAACGAACAAACTACTAGACACCTTGCGGAAGGAATTCCCCAAAACTGCGAAAAACAAATGCATTATTAGCGTTAAAATAACATGTTTGCATATAATAATAATAATAATAATAATAATAATAATAATAATAATAATAATAATAATAATAATAATAATAATAAAAAGGGCAAAACCTATCACAAAGATCATCCATGTCAGTAATAATGTCAATTTTTTTTTAAAGAACTTTTAGCAACAGTATACGCGGCAATGACAACGTCACAAAAAAATAACAGTAATAATAACAATATATAATCTTTGAAAATCAACGCAATCAATCCCAAGCAAAATGCCAAACCGAAGGCAAAGAGAGACATCTCCCCTGCAAAGTCGATGAATATTCTAATTTGCTTTGTATTCGTCCCATCAAAAGGATTGCGCCTGACATTCCGTAAAAGCCCTTCCCATCAAACGTCAGACCGGATTTCCCATCCATCCTTACCTGCATGCACGGCTCTGAAATAACCTTGAATATTCAATATCTAGAATGCTAAATAACTTGAATATTTAGTTATAATATTTAATATCTTGAATAATTACTTTCAATATTTTTTTATATCTTGAATATTTATTATCCATAATATTTAATATCTTGAATACTTATTATCTAGAATGTTAAATAGCTTGAATATTTAGTACCTATAATATTTAACATCTTGAATACTTATTTTCTTGCATTTTTTTATATCTTGAATATTTATTATCCATAATATTTAATATCTTGAATACTTATTATCTAGAATGTTAAATAGCTTGAGTATTTAGTACCTATAATATTTAGCATCTTGAATACTTACTTTCTTGATTTTTTTATATCTTGAATATTTATCATCCATAATATTTAATATCTTGAACATTTAATATCCATAACATTTAATATCTGAATAACATTAATCACCATAACATTTATATCCTGAATAATTATTTTCTGATCCATTTTTTTCTTTAATATCTGGATTTAATATCCTAACATTTTTTAATATCCAATAATTATTATTTTTCTATATTTTTTAATATCCTTCAATATTTATTATCCATAATATTTATTATCCATAATATTTAATATCCTGAATATTTATTATCCATAATATTTAATATCTTGAATAATTATTTTCTGTAATTCTTTTATAACTTAAATATTTATTATCCATAATATTTAATATCTTGAATATTTATTATCCATAATATTCAATATCTTGAATATCTATTATCCATCATATTTAATATCGTGTATATTTATTATCCGTAATATTTAATATCTTGAATATCTAATACATAATATCTTGAATATCGAGGCATCAACGGTGCTCATTAACCTCCGCGCTACTCTGACTCGTAAACAGAAAGTTTTCCAGATTTATTAATTATATATTAATTGGTTATTAATATATATATATATATATATATATATATATATATATACATTATATATATATATAGATATATATATAATTAATAAAACCAATAACCAGTAGTAGGTATTACCAGTTATCAGCAAATAATACAAAATTAAACGGATACGCGCTGTAACTGTTTCTTGAACATTTCAGATGAAACTGGGATACTGTTACTAAATACTTCTATTTAGAGAAAAAATTATTCCACAAAAATTAAAAAGGGATTGGGTTCATCTACGTGTTTGCTTTCAGAAGCACGACTTCTTGGAAGGAATAAATCGACTCTATTCATCACTCATTCAAGCTGAGAGAACTCTATTCAACATTCACCAAAGCAGGGAAACATGGAAATCGGTAAGACTCACAAATAACTCTTGAATTGTGGAGTTTAGTGAATGTTTGCTGATTTAACTCGACATTTCAGATCCAGCTGAGGGTAGATCTTCAGCCTCTCCCTTATCTAACGATTCTGGTATTATGGTTCAATTCATATGAGTCTCATAGTAGGTTGATTCTGAAATTAGTCTTGGTTTCTACGCCTGTTTAACGGCGAACACGAACATAAAGCTCTAGAAAGCATCAGGGAAAGGTATAATATAAGCTTTATATTAGAGGGAAAAAGTACATTACAGAATAAATTTCCTATAAGAAATAGCAATGACTATTATTTTTTAAGATTTTCTTATTCATTTCCTATAATATTTCCTTCAGGGACCCTCTAATGTATAAATATTTCATTTCGGTAAATATGATACAAGCAAAGCCAAAAATATAAATAGGACCCAAATGATAAATAAAACTAAACATATAATTCATAAACTGTAGTAGAAATTATTCAATAAAAAGCTTTTAATTATGTAATATATATATACACACACATACATACATGAACACAAACACATAAATGTATAGATATATATGTATATATCTAGCCTTTTTTCTATATACCCAGGTATTCTAATAATAATAATAATAATAATAATAATAATAATAATAATAATAATAATAATATTAATAACAATAATAAAGCCTCATATATAAGTAAAGTAGATTACGGACACATCAATTCAGTAAAAAAATAAATTCAAGAAAAAATTCCAATTACTTGAAAAAAATAAATTCAAGAAAAAATCCCAATTACTTGAAAAAATAAATTCAAGAAAAAATCCCAATTACTTGAAAAAAAAAATCAAGAAAAAATTCCAATAACTTTACACTCAGGGTAACTGGTCAGGGAGCTACAGTAAAAAACAAATAAAACAAAAACTAATAGAAACCAATACGACAGAATGTTTTCTTTTTAAACTCCACAAACACGAAGTATCTTAATGCGCTTGCAATAACACCGACGCTATAAAAAGAGCGCCGCAATGACATATCTCAATTCTCGCGGGGCGGGGGGGGGGGGGGGGGGGGGGGGGGGGGTGTTAGAACTTCCATTATCATAAATCTGTAACCGATCTTAAATTCTATACGCAATTATGTTTTGTGAAGACTCGTTATTGATTTCCGATGGCTTTCTATGTCGGCGTGATTAGTCCAATTTTCCCTGGGATGAAGTTTTTCCTCCTTTCATACTCGTTGTGCAGAGGGAAGATAACTCGCGATGAATTTATATCTATATTCCCGTGGAAAATAGACGCTGCTAAGCAAAGGATCATCACAGAATATCATCAAAGATTATATGTACTTGTTTTCGTACATAATAACCTCAAAACAGTTTCCACCTTTATCTTCTTTTTTACAACATTCTTCTGCCATTTTTCTGTCTCCTTAAACGGAGCAATAACTACTTAGTATATATTCTACAATCCAAGTTCCTCGTTGGACGAGTGGTTTTCGCGTTCGATTCTCGGTTCGGCCAACGGGGAATCAAAGGAATTTATTTCTGGCGATAGAAATTCATTTCTTGATATAATGCGGTTCGGATCCCACAATAAACTGTAGGTCCCGTTGCTAGGTGACCAATTGGTTCCTAGCCCCGTAAAAATATCTAATCCTTCGGGCCAGCCCTAGGAGAGCTGTTAATCAGCTAGTGGCCTGGTAAAACTAAAATATACTTACTTTACGGCATTTAAAATATAAAAGATAAGTGACTAAGTATCTTTAAAGTTACTTTACTCTTGCAACGAACGATTTTACGAAAGGAAACGATTAAAAGTGGAAAATGGACGTTGTTAAGGAAACGACCATCACAGAATATCATCAAAGATTATCAAACATCACTGGTGGAGTACGTGTACTTATTTTTATGGAGAATAACCTCACGACATTTAAAATATAAAAGCTAAGCAACCAAGAGTATTTAAAATTATTTTACTCTTTCAACGAACGATTTTGCCAAAGATAACTATACAAAAAATTCCTAGTCACTTTTATAATATGCGTTAGCACATGGATATTATTCCAATGGTTTCCTTTCACATTTGACCGGAAACGGGTTCGTAAATTTTAAAGGTATTAAGGGAGAAAAAGAGATTGGTATTTTAAAGGCATTAAAAAAATGAGCATTTTATAAGCATTAAGGGAGAAAAGGACATTACGATTTTAAAGATATTAAGGAAAAAAAAGCCCTGGTCCACTTTTTTCTTTTATAATTTGCTCCATATTTTCTCTTTAAATTTTTTCTTTCGGGCCATAAATCTCCCTTTGTTTACAAGAACAACTGGAACTATTCTATGCTGCTTCAGCAAGAAATCCCGCCGAATCAGAACTAATCATTTCCTGCGTCCAGTAAACTCAAGATTTTAGAACGTTCGACACCTTGGATAATTGTGATCCAATATGTTACTACCATAATATTCAGTCATAGATATTGAACCTGTTGTAACTAATTACATCTCTTGTCTGTTAAGATCACTAATTGAAATAAGTTACAATGAAGAAATGTAAGAATTGCCATCTTTCCCTTACAAAACGCCCACACACAATTTTCAATATACAAAAATATTACGAAAAGCATAAGGCAATAATTTAGACAGGGCAAACTTGACGTTACACTTTTACTTTAAAAATTTTTAATTTCATTTTCCCCACAAAAATCACTGTCGTTTCCTAGGAGCGACTCAAAAGACCATATCGTACGAAAACCTACTTAAGCAACGAAAATCAATAATGGCGTCCAAAGTTTACTGGTGCCTTTGCCGTCCGCAAAATTTATCGCTAAGGGTTACCTATATAACAACGTTACGGCGGAGCATAAATGGCTTACCTGGTACTTAAATGTACTTAAAACTACATGAGGCCGAGAGCAAGCTCTACTAACAAAGTCTTTGAAAGAAAGTTTGCGAGGTCTCACACACACACACACACACACACACACACACACACACACAGCACCAAAAAAAAAAAAAAAAAAAAAAAAAAAAAAAAAACAAAAGGGGTTTACTTCATGTCTTCATAATAAAAATTTCCAGTGGTATATGCAAGGAAGTATATTTTGAAAGGGGGGAAAGAATAGGGAAGGGGGAGGAAGGGGGAGGGGAGGGGAAGGTGGGGAGGGGAGGGGGGGGAGAAGGGCACGGGAGAAGGGAGAGCAAAGGGAGAAGGGAGGGGAGGGGAGGTGAGAATGGGAGGGGGAGAGAGAAGGGGATGGGGAGGGGAAAAGGGGGAGAAAGGGGGAGGGGGAGGGGGCTGGAGGGAAGCGTAAGAGAGATGACGTATGTGGCGTTCCTTAAGACGCCATAAATTCTTTCTTCCTTCCCTCACCCTCACGTTCCTCCTCCTACTCCACCTCCAACCCCCTCCTACCTTCGCCTTTATGGACTCCATAAAACCTCACGGGGACCAAAAGGACGAACTTTTTTAGGCGTTCGTGAGGGGGGGACCCCAAGTCAGCGTGACCCCCCCAAAAATATGCGGTGGTCCTCTCTCACGACAGGCCACAGAAGGATGATGCAAATAAGGATCTCATAGGACGGATGATTGATAAACAATTACAAGACTTATATCAGGGATTATTCCAGAGACGATGAGACTCAAAAATATTTTTCTAAGTAAAGAATAATAAAAGAAAAACTGAGATTCTACATTCCAGGCAGAATTCTTTGAATTGGAATTGACAGGCATCTTTACACAATATTCAAGTTTTATCTAAAGTGTTATCAAATGTGACTAACAAGTTTCGGAAATACATCCGCACGAGCTTATATTTATAAACACAACTATCTCTCTGTCTATCTATCCATCTATATATATATATTATATATATATATATATATATATATATATATATATATATATATATTAGTATTTGATATATGATATAGTTGTTATAACAGGAATATTAATGTGAAAAATTGGCAGTAGATGCACGTGATTTTAGTATATAAGCGACGATGCATGAATATACAAACGAGAAACCGCTTTATACTGATCTTCTGGCTGTCATTTTCCTTTGGTATTCTCCTATGAATATATGCATATATAAGCTTGTATATCACTAAAAAGCGTGAGACAATATATGCAGCTAAGGCCACAGCAAAAATACAAGAAAGGAGTACCAAGCGCTTTCGACTCATTTTCAACACATTTTCGAGGTACAATTACACGTATGAATGTTTATACAATCCACTTGTCAACAGAGAGAGAGAGAGAGAGAGAGAGAGAGAGAGAGAGAGAGAGAGAGAGAGAGAGCTTCTGATGTACAGTTCTAGTGGTAGGGGTGGACATATCATCCACGTAAAAATATAGCAGCATAAGTTTTGATAGACCTCTGGTAGATCCACTTCTATTTTCTTATCTCTCTCTCTCTCTCTCTCTCTCTCTCTCTCTCTCTCTCTCTCTCCAGCTTCCTGCCTTCACCGGATTATTGATAAACAAGAACGTAACTCAATGTTTAGCTAGAGAGCAGCACAATCCTTTTAGGGCAACGTGCTCAGATTACCTACAGAGAGAGAGGAGAGAGAGAGAGAGAGAGAGAGAGAGAGAGAGAGAGAGAGAGAGAGAGCATAATAAAAGCATAAGATTCCTGCAATGAGCCGACTGCGAAAGGAGAAAACGATACAAGACATTTCCTTCGACAGAAAACGGGATCTGGGCTTGACACTCACCATGAAAACAGAAAATGGCGGAAAGAAGCTATATTTCATTTTACGCAAAGAAAATGCCAAGCACTCCAAGTGCAATATCCCTAAAGAGCCGAGTTCTTCCTTGCCTGTACTTGACAATGAGGAGTGGACGTTAAAAAAAGCAAAGTAATTAAAATCTTGGAAAGTTATAAAATCAAGTGCTTGCACAGCTGAAATAATCAAGCAATGTCAAGATGATTAAAGGAAGTGTTTGCTGAACTTTATACTTATTTTTCTTCCTTCTTTCTGCCTTCCTGCTCGCCGGTGAAAGGAATTTGATTCAGTGTGAAAGTACTTTTATACTGTATGAATGATTTCTCTATATTTATTCGTTGACGCCTTAAAAAAGTCTATTTATTCATTGACGGTTGAAAAAAAAGTATTTCCACATTATATTATTATTAACTACTTAACGATACCAAACCTATCCAGTAAATACTGCAGAATTTACAAAAGAATAATGATAAGTTAAACAGCATACGCTCACATAATGACTAAAGTCCAAAAGCAATACAGATAACAGGGACGTTATGATAAACTCACATACAAGATGATTGCATGGAATAATGCTGTCTTCATGAGCAGACAAATTCTTTAATTGAACTTGTACACATTAGCAAACATTTATCACTGCTATTTGTGCACAGTTTTGCAGAACTTCACAACGGGACAAACTAGCAAAACCTGAGTAAAATTACTTTGAACTATTACTAAAAACTTTTTTTTACTACGTAAATAGATGAGAGATTTTTTTCAACCTTACAATGAAGTTATAATCTTAAACAGATGTTACTGGTGAGGAGTAGAGAGTACGTTTAGCCTTGCTCTGTCATCTCAAAGAAGCGAGGTCATCCTGCAGAAGTTTTTTCAAAATTATAAGCAGTTTTTACCGTTGAAGGCCTACACACAATTAAAATATTTAGTCTTTACATGCAGTGAACCATGGTTGAACACACTGTAATCTTTCAGACACGATTTTAAAAAGATTTAAAACTAAGGCAAAAAAAAAAAAAAAAATCAAAAGGACTACTTTATGGACCAGCGATATTAAGACACGTCGGTAATTGAAGGTTCATGAAAGCCAATTGCTACCAGATATAATTCCTTTAAGCATAGCAAACACACGAGCAAAACCTTATTAAAACGATCAAAGGTCATGCCGAAAAGCAATTAGCACGTCTAGCTCGGAGGGTCAAGTATAAGTTTCCGAACTTCCAAAACGATACTAATTAAAGTTATTCAAACACTGACCAGTCAGATATAAACACGCCTCACGAACGAGTCATTCGTTAATTTCGTGGAATTCCAATGAGGGAAAGAAATCACGAATTTTTCTATTGCCTACGAATGAGACTCCACTCTACGGCTATACTTAGAAAGAAAAAAAAAAACTCCAATAATTTCCTGGTTCTGAAGAAAAGGTTAAGTATATCTTAGTTTAACCAGACCACTGAGCTGATTAACAGCTTCTCTCCTAGGATTGGCCCGAAGGATTAGACATTTTTACGTGGCTGGGAACCAATTGGATACTTAGCAACGGGAGCTACAGCTTATTGTGGGATCCGAACCACATCGAGAAATGAATTTCTACCACCAGAAGTAAATTCCTCTGATTCTGCGGTGGCAGAGCGGGGAATCAAGCCCGGACCCAGAGATCGGTAGACGAGCACGTAACTAACTTGTCCCACGAGGAACTACTAATTTTTCTTATATACCCTATTCTGAATTTCTACGATTTTATGAGTGGCTGCTAAATATATCTATTTCTCAAAAAGTTGTTTTCATTTTTTCATGAAAATGATTTCGCTAAATCTACTTTTCGTTTAAATTTCCTATATTTCATTGTCACTTCAATTTTAGTTTCCAGAGCGATCTTATTCTAATCACTTCATCTCGTATTCATTGAAAAATTAAAATCTTCAAGAGGAAACCAGAACCCACTTTAAATGAAGGAATAAAGTTTTGGACGCAAGCGGAGGGCACAGAACTTGCTTTGCCGAAATATCTAACAGTAGAAGTTCGCTTAACTTTTAATGCTTATTATCGGAAATCCGAAAATTATGTAAAAGTAATTGGAACGTAATTATACAGTACATGAATACACACCCACATATACACACACATACACACACACATATATATATATACATATATATCATATATATATATATATATATATATATATATATATATATATATATTATATATATATATATATATATATTAGACACGGATTATATTTATATTACTGAAAACTGATAACCTTGCAAAAGTTAGCAAATCATCTGTCAAAGAACTCACGCTACACAGTCGTGCGTGTTTCCCATCTAGCATATCATACTTAAACATTAATTACTAGATATTATAATAATCTCATAGCTTCTCTAATTTCTTTTACAAAGAGAGTTATGTTAAGCTTATTTGATTTTCAATATTCCAAGCAATAATTATAAAATGAGCTTGAGGATATCTCGAGTACTGAAAATAACAAAAATATTCTAAAAGCCGATTAACCATGTAATGGAAACCACAATTTTTAATGCAATTTTAAGATACGATTTTCATTTAACTGTATTATACAGCAAATGTGTGATACTATTCTAAATCGTTATTTGATGGCATTGTATAATAACTCAATTTCGATGCACATGTATTAAAAAAAATTATTAGTTTTAGTTAATTGGACTTTGTATATCAGTAAAGGTTTTGTTTCACCAATTCTGTGATTCACCTCTTCCCTTCCTCTTACCATCACCTGAGATATATACTCACAATCAAATACTTATATGAATCTGGTACTCCTTTCTGTCTTTCACAATCCACACAAACATTCACTGGTCCAACTTTCTGTCTTTCCACTTCCGTAACTTTCCTCTCGCCTTTATTTACTCTCAGCTTTCTCTCCTCGCGATAAATTTCGGCTTCTTTCTCTAGTCTCTGCAGTTTCTCTTCACTATCCCCAATCGGCGTTATTACCTGATTTCTCAAATCTCTCCATATATACAGATACCAAGTAGCCACGGAAAGAGTATTACACTCCAATGTCACAGGTTCTCATTTTCAACAAACCAATGTATATAAACAAGACTTAAAAGTTATATATTAGCATGGTAAAAATAACTACACACACATATATAATATATATATATATATATATATATATATATATATATATATATATATATATATATATATATATATATATATACATACATACACACACAAAAACACACACAACTTCATTAACCAAATAATACATTAGTGGAAGGACGGACTATGGATTCAGCGCATAGAGAATTCACTTCTTGGACCCGAAGCAAGATACACTAGGCGGGGCGTTCATGAATATTGCATCATATGCATAATTCATTGTGGCGAAAATGTAGAGAGAGAGAGAGACAAGAGAGAGAGAGAGAGAGAGAGAGAGAGAGAGAGAGAGAAGATATGCTGAAGACATTCAGGGTTTACTGGAAGCGCATTCGTATGCTCAACTGGAATGATGGCTGCGTACTGGAAATGTTGGATGGAGACCCTTACAATAAAAGGATTAAGTGATATGACGCGGTTAGATTAAGTCTCGATTCATGGCAGCTTATGATATGAAGTCATAGTGAAGTGAGGCGGCATGAAGTGAATCATAGAATCATATACGTTAATGCAGTAAATGGTATGTTGCAGCGTAATAAATAAATATTCATCACGGAACGATATATATATATATATATATATATATATATATATATATATATATATATATATATATATATATATATATATATATACGCACACATACAGAAGAGAGACGAGAGAGAGAGAGAGAGAGAGAGAGAGAGAAGAGAGATAGAGAGAGGAGAGAGAGAGATGAGGAGAGATTGAGAGAGGAAGAGAGAGAGATCGAGGAAGAGAGAGATGGAGAGAGAGAGAGAGAGAGTAGTTATTTCTTACCGTTTTCCTTGTAACACCTATCTTTTCATTACTTTTCATACTGATTTAATACTAAACAAACCTACTCGTAACATGAATAATGAACTTGGCTAAATCCAAATTAAAAAAAAAAATCAAATAATGCGAATCGAACATTATTCCATCACTGCATTAAACAACATGAAGCTGTACATATTTATATATGAATTTAAGTCGTATTAGCACGAATATCAATATCAACATATCAAAGTTACGGATATAGTTGTTGAAACCGTCGTCATATAATCCCATAAAACGCTTAAAACAACCCAAGACTTTAAAAGCAGCAAGTGTTACAACCTCGGCTTATTGCCTGTACTCCTGCCCATGTGATAGGTCTGCGCTAATTGATCTGACTCTTGGGTAATTGATTTTACTACTGATTAAGTGTGTTACGAGCCTGGCTACTTTAGTTTATTCTTGTTTTTAGGTGCTTCGATCTTGTCTTACGATCTGGGCTGGCTGAGTTTACACACGTTTAAGCAGTACGATCTTTGGTAATTGATCTTACTTCTGTTGAGGTGTTACGATCTCATTTTACGACCTCGGCTAAATAATTTCACTCGTGTTTAGGTAATACTGATCTCATGTTACGATCTCAGCTCATTAATTTCACTTCTGTTTAGGTGTTACGATTTCATTTTACGATCTCGGTTAACTAATTTCACTCATGTTTAGGTGTTACGATCTTAATTTACGATCTAGGTTAATTAATTTCACTCATATCTAGGTGCTACGATCTCGGCTAACTAGCTTAATTGATTAATTAATTAATTTCACTCATATTAAAGTGCTACGATCTCGATAATACTGATTTTTCACATTTTTAAGTGTTACGATTTTACTTAAGTTCCGGTGTTACAATCTTGGTTAATTCCTTTACTCCTGTTTAGGTACTACCATCTCATGCTACGATCTCGGCTAATTGATTTTACTCATGAACAGGTGTTATTTTCACACCGCCATCAACAAAGAGTCAAGATAATTAGGGGATAACTGGTAATCTATAAATCTAATAACTAAATTTATAGATTACCAGTGCACCACTAATTACCTGGACTCATTGTTGAATTCATTAGTAAAATAGAACACTCAGTGAAACTTCTCAGGCTGGATAACACAAAATTTCAGATTTATAAAAAAAAAAAAAAACCACAGAGATAATTTTAATTGGCCCTGCGGTATTCCACCAATGTGTCCTGTAATAAAAAAAACTTTCAACAATATTTAAACAATAATATCCATAATCACACACGCTCAGAATTTACGCTCACAAAACGAAATAAAGATTTAAAAATGAAAAAAAAACAGAAAATAAAAGAAAAATAAAAAGAAATGAAGGCAAAGAAAAAAGGCCACTCCTATCAGCGCCAGCACCCTCTGTATTCAAAGTTTTGCAAGCACTTGAAATTGGGAAGGAAAAACAAACGCGAGGGACAACGGAAACATCCAAAATGCCACCATATGGAGTAATCCCGGTTAATTAGGTAACAGCTGTTCGAAACCTGTTTTAATTAGGTTTGAGGTAATTACGAACATTTGCGATCACTTCAAGCTCTTGCGAAATACATGCTATTCCACCAGTCCTCCTCCTCCTCCTCCTCCTCCTCCTCCTCCTCCTCCTCCTCCTCCTCCTCCTCCCTTGGCAATGGCCGAGGGATACGTTTACATCGTCGACGTTGCCACGGACTCTTTGTTTCCATTCCTAAGTTTAATTGCTCACTATCACAAGGCTGTGCAAACTGGCGAGGGGAAAGCAAAACACGATCCGGGAAGGGGAAAAGGTTAAGCACCTTGCAAAAGAGGGGAAAAGAGGAAAACAGGCGCACGGAAAGAGCAGAGAAATGATGATTGCAGCAGTTGCATGATGAAAACACAGAGGCAAGAAAAAAGAAAAAGAAAAAGTACAAGTGGCAAGAGGACAAAGAGACACCGGATAGGAATATCAAGCAGCCGACTGAGAGAGACAGACACGCAGACATGCAGACACACAGACAGACAGAATAAGAAGAAAAGAGCGTCAGGCTGACATACAGAGATTTACTGAAATGTCAGAACGGCTGTGATAAGGAGCAGTCTGACAGGAGAACAGAAGAACAAGAACATGCATAGCAGTGGCACTTGATAAACAGAGAATGACAGTCGCTTTCAAAATGGCTGACAGAAAAACATGAAAGACCCCATGAAAATATCTTCCAGCCTTAGATACGTGTTATTGGATGTATGCGATTCATATGCAAGGGGCAACTTCAAATGTTTACCCTTTGCTCTATTTAAAAAGATTTCTATTACGGTAATTCAAATCAGATGTGGTAGGAATTGAAAAAGGAGATTATTGTTATTCTTAATTGTTTAAAAAATTAACTAACGCAACTAAAACACAAGTAAAAAAATTTAAAACAACGCTTTCTATTATGGTGATTCAAATCAGATGTGGTAGGAATTGAAAAAGATTATTGTTATTCTTAATTGTTAAAAAAATTAATTGACGCAACTAAAACACAAGTCAAAAAACAATAAAAAAAAATAAAAATAAAAGCACACCTGAAGCATAAGTAAGGAAAAGAGTTATGTAACCAGTTCTGGAACACCGTACTGCAATACCATCTCGTTTAAGAAATCTAATAATTCTCCTAAGAGCTACTTCCTAATTTTGAAATGAGCGCGGAGATTTTTAAAACATTTTCGGTTTATTAAAACCTCCCAAAACGCAGGGCGATTAGCACAGTGGGTGAAATATAAATAAATAAAATTAACGGTGGTTTATCAGATTTACCGGTATTGCAGACGGCCATCTACAATTTCCCTCTTCCATACTTTCCACTACCTCTTACTGTTGTTCTAGCCAGCACTGTTAACTCCATTCGCCAAATTTTATTTTCCTTTCAACAAACCTCCCCTTTTCTTTCTTTGCTCAACATATACTACACAGACAACAAATCCTTAATAGCTATCTTCCTCTTCCTTTCATTGACACTACGTGTTTACACGTAGGCTACACTGCACTTCCATAAAGGTGAGTTGGCTCGACTTGCCCTTTTCTTTTTTTAATGTCTCCATACATTCTGGCCCCTTCCTTACTACATCGATTTTGTAACACTTTCTTGCCCTTCTACTTTCATTCACTACGTTCAAAACTGAATAGCTGCAAAATATTCTGTCATCCATACCTTACTGCTGCTCACAATTGTTCTTAAATTTCCACCTTGAAAAGTGATTCCATATCCTTATCTCTTTACATTACCCTTTCAACAATGTATGATTTGCTGACGTCACCCACTCCACAATTTATCCATAATTTCATTTCCTATCCCAACTCTTTGCATCTACGTATGACTTTTTATCATTACTCGGTTCTCTAAAAAAATATGAGACATCCATGGAAATGTTACTCAGCGGCACTTCAAGCAACCACTCATTTTTTTTCCCTTAGGGAAACTCTGAACTTATTCTTCATTTTATTCTTATTTATCTTACAGCAACATCTCATTTCTTTTTCCTTAGGGTAACTAAATCTATTCTGCATTTTATGGTTTTATTTATCCTGGATTTTATTGTCTTATTTATCACCAATTAGCGGCGCTTCAAGCAACTTCTCAATTTTTTCCTTGAGGGAAACTTTGAATTTATTCTGCATTTTATTCTCTTATTATCTTCCATCAGCAGAACTTCCAGCAACATCTCATTTCTTTTTTCTTAGGGAAACTAAATTTATTCTGCATTTTATTGTTTTATTTATTCTGCATTTTATTCTCTTATTATCTTCCATCAGCAGAACTTCCAGCAACATCTCATTTCTTTTTCCTTAGGGAAACTAAATTTATTCAGCATTTTATTGTTTTATTTATTCTGCATTTTATTATCTTATTTATCACCAATCAGCGGCACTTCAAGTAACCTCTAATTTTTTTCCTTTAGGGAAGCTTTGAATTTATTCTGCATTTTATTCTCTTATTATCTTCCAACAGCAGAACTTCCAGCAACATCTCATTTCTTTTTCCTTAGGGAAACTCTGAATTCATCTTTCCCACTACCTGCGGTTTTTATTCCTTTTTCCTACGTGACTATTCACACAGACGTTCCTCTCTGACTTCATCGCCGCATTCTTGAATTTTATTCGTCCCTCAGAAACCCCTCCGCGTTGGATGACTCTCTTGCCTTGGCCATTTTTCAGTCATCTGTCATGTGTTCTTTCACGTGGTATTTCCAACACTTTACTATCAAAGACTTAATTACAGAACACTCATGGCATACTACCTACCTAACTCAATACTCCATATTTTCTCTGCTTATATATTTCTTCTTTCAAGACACATTCAAGATATATATATATATATATATATATATATATATATATATATATATATATATATATGTAAGGTTTGTGTGTATACGTAATGAACAAATTACAGTTATCATTAATCATGTACACTGGAGTGTCTCTAATCTACCACTTGAGAAATAAAAGTAGAAAACAGCACTCTTAAATTCCTGAAACAAATTAAGTTCTACAACACTCTAAAGATATAATTAAACAAAAAAAGAAAAGAAAAGAAAAGAAAAGAAAAAGCCTAGAGCACACAAAAAAAACTACATAAATGATAGTAATTTATTTCAGTTTACATCTCCTGGAGGAACAGATTCTTTTCGTAAAAATTTATGAGTTTCCTATTTAGTGAACATAATTATTTTGTTATATGTACGTCGCTCATTTCTCTCCTGTCTCATTTCATCAAGCCATCTATGCTAACTCCTCTTTTTTTTTTGGTTTCTCATTTATATTTTTTTTACCAATCCGCTTCTAGTTCATTTCGCTTTTTCTCTGCCTCATCACTTCGCATAATATTTTTGTTTTCTTTTTTCACCTAATGATCATTTATGATTCATATATGTGCTATTTGTTACTCTTCCTTTAAAAAAAAAAAAACCTATATCACCTTAACAAGCAGTTCTTGATCACAATGTCAGCAAAGCTTGTGGACAGAATAAATCCAGCAAAAAAAAAGCCTTTGCAAAACCAATGATTAAATCTCAAAAAAAAAAAAAAAAAAAATTAAATCTCCAAAAAAAAAATTTTTTTTTCTTAAGAAAACATATTATGATGATCCTTCTTTCTAGCGAACTATAATGATTCAATTGCTCAATGAGTGATTTTAGTTATTCATCTATCTATTTATTTTTGAACTAATTCCAACAGGAATGCGATGGGAGAATTCACCCGGCTGGAAATGAGCAATCACTGCTGATCTTTAACTGTGACGTTAATAAAAAAAATCTCGTTGCCCTATTATGGTTTGGCATTTTACAGTCAAAGCCAAATATGGGGAAATATTGAAAGCTCCAGATTCAATTCATCGAAGCAGAAACGTACTAGCCCGTCTAAAGGAGCGTTCACATATAAATTATGAAAGCAACTTATTGTTTGTCATGTACATTGATGCCGTGACCTCCTAATTATGTTTCGAGAAAAGACTTGAGCTAAGAAAAAGCAAATACTCGATCAGCGGAAAGATCCCAGTGAAACTGGAAGGAACAATATATGAAATATCATAAATTAAGAAAGCACTTTTTTCGCCATATATATCTGACCTGCTTTACTTATTGCATTTCATGCATGTTTTTTCTTAATTTATATGAAACAATTCCAAGAGGGATGACAGAATAAATTTCCTTTTATAAATTATCAAAATAAAATATCTTTTGATATCGACGCTTATCTATCTATTAATTTATTTGTAGTAAAAAATGTTTAAAATTCAAAAGAAATGTTCAAATATATCCCTTTGAAATAGTTAGTTCTAAAAAAAAAACAGTTAGCACGTAATAAAAAAAAATATCAGAAATATACAAATATAACGTTCAGAGTAACATTGAAGTTTCTCACATTCAAAATATATTTTCAGAAATTTTAAATTTTTCTAGTGATCATTATTTTCTTTCAATCACCTCACCCCTCGCCCCCTTTATATAATTCTCCCCCTTTACTTATCTTTCGCCTTCATCTTCGAGACTGTTCTGTGTGTGTGTGTGTGTGTGTTTTTTTTTTTTTTTTTTTTTTTTTTGGGGGGGGGTCCACTGAAGCCTTTTTCCTTTTAGACTCAAAGGTACCACCTGAATATGACATCCATATCGTTTATATTGCAACATCTGCCATCCTTATAACTACTTTGAACTAGACAGACGGACACATACGTTTTAGCAAACGTTCGAGACGAAATATTAAAACATTCCGCTTCAGTTCCGAACATCCTTTGAAAATGATACGATGACGAAAAGAAACACACACACACACACACGGACTCACACTAACAATATGCTATGCTGTATCTCAAAGAGCTCACTTTCATTACCGGCAAATTAATCATTAAAATGTCAAAAGGAAAACATGATTTTCTCACAATGACGAGAAAGAACAATGAGTTATTTCCTTTGTTTCTGTTCTCCGTGTTTTTTTTTTTTTTAGTTGGCAAAACTGAATAACATAGTTCGTCCACTTCCTGCTTTTCAGAGTTTACACGAGCGAAAGAATTTGCGCTTAAGTTTCCACCTTTATCTTCTTTTGTACCACATTCGTCTGCCATTTTTCTGTCTCCTTAGTTCAGCAAGCCAAATCAAAGTTCCTCGTTGGACGAGTGGTTTTCGCGCTCGGCTACCAATCCGGTGGTCCGAAGTTCGATTCTCGGCTCGCCCAACGCGGAATCAGAGGAATTCATTCCTGGTGATAGAAATTCATTTCTCGATATAATGTGGTTCGGATCCCACAATAAGCTGTAGGTCCCGTTGCTAGGTGACCAGTTGGTTCCTAGCCACGTGAAAATATCTAATCCTTCGGGCCAGCCATAGGAGAGCTGTTAATCAGCTCAGTGGTCTGGTTAAACTAAGATATACTTAACTTGTACTAAAATCCAGGATGTCGTCTCTTTCGCCATTAAAAGGTTAATTTACACATCTTTAAGGGACTGGCAGCATTCAAAAAAAAAAGAGAAAAGTTAAAATAATGTAGCGAAAAATGGTGAAACGTATATTTGCATATAAGTGCAGGAGCCAAATGGAACATCATCTACATCTGAAGAAATATGAACTGCGAGGTTATCAAGCAATGTTTTAAATAAAGCAACTATTTCAAAAGAGATAGATACCGACAGACCAAGTTATTCATTTATCTATCCTTTCCCAACCATGCTCTGAAATCTGTGCCCTTAAATATATCAATTCGATCTTTAGATATCTTCAATGTTTTTTCCCTTCAGCAATCAGCTGTGATCTAGAGAACTTGTACCTGAATGGAATTCAATCTCCCAACCCGCCCTCTCTCCCCATAAAATAAATAAATAAATAAATAAATAAATAAATAAATAAATCAGTAAGGTTTCAACCTTTTCTTTTTACTCATAATCCCCATCTCGAAAATTCTATTTGCTTTCTTTTTTTTAATCCCCGTCTCGAAAATTCTATTTTCATTCTTTTTTTTTTAAGTATTAATCTATTTTTCATAGCATACAATTCCGATTCTTGCAGGATTGTTATGCCCCTTACTTTTTCCTCCTCCAGACTTGGAACATATAAGCCAATAAGATTGATTCAACGACCCTAACGTACATAGTAGGTACGTAAAGACAAAAGTGGGAACCTAGATAAATTGCACATAATTTGAGGGACCAAATATTGTTGCCGATACAACGAGGGGAATCAAACAGACTCAATTGCAGTGTTTGTATCCATACCAGAATTAACTGTTTGCCAAAAGATATGTATTTTTAAGGTCTTGCAGTTTCCGAAAACACGACTATGAAGATTTCAAACGACTGGAACTTACATATATGTGATCACTAGATTCTGGACACGCAGATATTGAAATTCATGAACATCGCAAGAGAGAACTTTAGGATATGTCACAGATGTATAAAAATGTATAAAAAATAAATTTATCCCTTGGGCTAAAGCTCGGGCTACTTAATGCCAAAATCGTGACGACTTTACATAAAAGAATTTCCTTTTTTTTTAATATATTGAATTAAACTTCCTGCAAGTACATTATGTAAATTTATCAAAATGTCAGCAAGTCCGGTAGGCCTAGCATGGTTGTCGATCTCGCACCTATAACGAATATTCTCATTTTCTTGATTAAAACCACTTTTTTTTTATAGGCGTTCGTGTCTACATATACGCAGAAATACCTATGCACAAATTTTCCTCAGGACAGAAGTCAAAAAGCATTAAACTGTCAACATTGAGAAGTAACAAGTACTTACGTCTGTTTGAACTACGCTAACACATTACTACAGTCACAGAAACTTACCTGGAAAGAAAAGAAAGATTAAGATAAGTATTATGATTAGGTAAACGTTTAGCATGTGTGGTTCATATGTGCTTGAGATTTATAAACGTTAACTGATGTGGTGCAATTATACCTGGTAAATAACTGAGTCAAAAGGGATTACATGAAACACGCTAACACAACGGCAGAAAGCTCATTAGAAAAAAAAAATTCCCAAAAAAGGTACAGAATTTCACGTACTTCCATGAAATCTCTAAAATAACCAAATCACTTTTCTAATTTTGAGGAAAAAGAGATATAATAGTAGCTAGTAATCATTTCCAGACCCTTCCTGTCTAAGCAAGGAAGTCTGGTAAATAAAATGTTTTGATTTGTCAAAAACATTGTTCATTATAATTTTGTTTCACTTTCAAAATGTATTTATAATCTCCTTCATCAAAAAATAAAATTGAATGGGAGTCAAATTTACCTAGGCTTGAAAATTTAACAACTTGAAGATTCTAAAGATATTAAGATAGAATTTACCCTTCCAAGCGAGATGGTAACCCCATAATAGTGACATCATAATATAGTACTATATCTCTACAGTCGATGAAAAATAAACTATGGGAAATGACAGCAGAAATAAAACGTGTAGAATTATAGCAAAAATAAACTGTGGGGAATGATAGCAGCACTTGCATTGCTGTTAGGAGTGAATCGTAAACTTTGATATTTGGAAAGAAAGCGACTATAACTAGTGCAAACTAGCTTCTATGAGTAGATATCAATTGAGTCAAAGGTCAAAAGGTGACTTTATCATCATGGGGATCTGTGAAGTGCAATAGAAACGTTAGTTTTGTTTGGGAACTTCCTATTCTGCTGACAAATGTACGATTTTATCTGTTATCTATTTTCATTAATAAATATGAGCATGAAAAAAAGTGCAGAATGAGGTTTACCCAACAGAGGAGAGGTTTTACTTTTCTAACGTTATTGTAACACTTGTACAACCCCGTTTTCTTTCACAACAATAACAATAACAACAAACAAACATTGATTGTACAGAATCAGTGTTTGTTTTAGGTTGTTTGTTTTTTGTTGTTGTATATGGAATCCAGATTGGTTTCCCCGTGTGGGTTGAAAAAAAAATTTACCAGCTTACACTGTGCTAAACCAAATAAGGATAGTATTTTGTTCTAAAGGGTCCACAATAATACAGTGTAAAAAGTCCGTGTATATCCCTACTAAGGATATTATTACTATTATTGTTATTTTATTATTATTATTATTATTATTATTATTATTATTATTATTATTATCTCAGTCATCCTACTCGACCAGGTGGTATATATAGTGTGGGGTTCCGGGTTGCGTCCTGCCTACTTAGGAGTCCATCACTTTTCTCACTGTGTGCGCTGTTTCTAGTAGCACACTCATCTGCATGAATCCTGCAGCTACGTGGCGAGCAGTTTTTCCAGGTTTCTTACTATTATTATTATTATTATTATTATTTGCTGTCTGGCAAAAGTGATTTTCGTCTATTCGTTGAAACCATTAAAAGAGTGAAGTAGGTTCTGTCATGTTAGTCTAACTTGTTGTGGACTTTCATTACACCACTGAAAGGACGTACAGAGGATATTGATGCTTTCCAGCGACTGCAAGGGGAATATATTTCACGTCTAGCCAACTTGATTGAAGCTGAACTATCATCTTCCCGTAGTTTTTACGGTAAAACGTATCCCATACCCATACAATTGAGGATTTTTACTCCTCAGTGCATGGGAGAATTACAGTCTCTCTCTCTCTCTCTCTCTCTCTCTCTCTCTCTGTAGGATTTATATATATATATCCTACAAGCATACCATGAGGAGATTACATTTACTTCTCTCTCTCTATCTCTCTCTCTCTCTCTCTGCATATCCTGCAAACATACAAATGGGGAGAGTTACTTCTCAGTGCAAAGAAATAGTTCTCTCTCTCTCTCTCTCTCTCTCTCTCTCTCTCTCTCTCTCTCTCTCTCAACAAATCCTACAAACATACAATTGAGGAGATTTACTCCTCAGTGCATAGTAGAATTACAATCTCTCTCTCTTTCTCTCTCTCTCAACAATATTCGCACAAACACACTCTCCAGGTTGTATTCACCAGTGTTAATTACATCCTCCATCATCCTTCCTTTTGTTATGTCTCGTATTTTTACTCTTCGACCCACTTCTCACGATATCCTTCTTTTCTAAGGTTTCATGTTATGCTCGCGGTGTCATCCAGAAGATAACAATCACAGCATTTACTTAGCATTTACTCTATTTAAAAGTTTGGCGTGAGGGAAATTCCTAACTGCTTTCTGGTGTAGTTTAATTTATAATACATAGCTTCTTTCCTAATCCCAGTTCGTCGCCTGCTCATTTTTTTTTTTAACCTAGTTTTGTCCGTTATAGCAATTTCGACTGATGGCATTGGCTCGGATCAGACTGTCAAATTTCTGTATTCTTTGTGGTCATACTATTCTTCAATAAACAAAGGCCATGTAAATCTCTTGGTGTTCTTCCATGCTCTAGTATATGTGTACAAGAAACGCTCTTTCAAACTCACGCTGAACTGAATTTTACCGGTAAAGTTTATAATAGTGTTTACATAATTTACATTTAAGTGAGGCATAATGGACTCCACATCAGAAAAACCTGATCCCAGTTTTAACTTGCATGCTCCTCGAGTACCCTACTTACCCTCTTAAACTTAAAAGATCACCCAGGGCCAATCTCTGTTCAGGGAAAACATTCTAAAGTTTAGAAAAAAAAAATTAAGTTGAAAATGGTAAGGGAACCAAAAATTTCCGTTAGGGTAATGCACAAACACCATTACCTTTTCCGAAGAGGCCCTTTATGTAACACTGGAGGTCAGAGCGAATATTTATGGAGGTAAGATATATGCCAAGAACTATGCTTAAATTATATTACAGAAAAACAGCTGTATGAGTAAGGCAAGGAGCGAGGATCGTACACTCATTGCCAATTTGTATTCGTATACTGTTTGGAAGGTTGGAAGGTACAAAAATACACCCGTTTTCCATAATATGAGAACCAATCAAGTCACAACGACTGCAACAGACAGATAACAATAAGAATAAAGCTACTGTGAGCATACATAGCTTTCAGTTAAGCCGCGTTCAGAAATAAAAGAAAAACGACATAATTAGGGTCATATAAAAAGACAGATGCATTCTCGAAATATATATATATATATATATATATATATATATATATATATATATATATATATATATATATATATATATATGGATAATTGCAGTCATTAACTAAACGAAAACAATTGCTCAACATCAATTAATTCAGCAAAGCATTCAGTTTGCAAGTGGATTCGGGCAAAAGAAGTTATGTAACACGAAGAGCTTGCAGACGTTTACATGGAACTTCACGTGGAAATACTAAACCATAACAGCAAGAATTACCGATGGAAAAATGAATACACGAAATATTTTTTCTATAAATCTCCTACACCCTGGATACTAACTATAAAGCACTGTATCCAATGTAACAAATGATTCATCACTTGGAGCCGAAACTTAAACAGTCGGTAAATGTCTAGATATCGATGGTTTGCCTTAAATGATATTAAGCGAGTTCCCATTAGATTTAGCCAGGATGATCAAAACCAGTTAGCTGTTAATATCCTTCTGTCCCTCAGGTGCCGCAATGCTATACCAGAGTTTCTAGAGATTTTGCGTTAACGTATTTCTGTGAACGTCTATGGACTAACAATCGCTTGCTTGAGAAAAACGACATTTATGCTCTCACGTCAAAACGGAAATGAAAGACTTCTTCGATATATATTCGTTGCAATAATAGTTATTGTTTTGAAAGGTTCAAGACAGAAAACATATTGTAAAGTAGACTATGACTGGTCTCATTAAATGCAATACAGATGACGCTTGAGTTTTCTACTGTGAAGTTTAGAGCACTAATTAGTTACCATTGATTTTGTGAGCGATTCTTTTGAATATAGGAATATTTTATCCTTTTTGCATGAATAAATCTTCACGTATTCAAGCTACATCTAAAATCGTCCTTCAAGATACAATAAAAACCATTTTCATAAAAATCTTCTATTACTTCAAAAACCTGGCTCACTTCTGCTTCTTTCCTAAAGTTTCTATCTTATATATTGTTATTATCAGGAATTAGTGGGCTGCGTGAACTTAAATTCTTGTTTGCTACATGTTATACATTAATTTTCAACTTAAATAGATTCTGTTTGGAATGATCTTTTAATTACATCTTTCTGACTTCTTGGATACTGGAGGAATGTTGTTTTTTCCTGTAATCTCAGTGTTTATCAATTTCATAATAACATTCCATAAACCAAATCCAAAATACCTTTCCGCTAAATTAGTTATCACTAATAATTATTATCTGTTGGGGTCTATTATCCGTATTTCTGCAGAAAAAAATTGTGATTATTCTCAAGTGAGTCATGGAAAAATACCATTCTGTAGTCTATACTTTTTATGTTTAATAAAAATAATGTTTTGAATTTGAATTTGATTTTAAATATACAGCAAAAATTCTTGCTGGTACACTTCCATGACAGAGTAGCAGTAATCTATGGGGTGACGAGATATTTATGTGTTTAATAACTGTATTCCTATGAATAACGTTTTGAATTTGAATTCTATTTTAAATATACAGCAAAAATTCTTGCTGGTACACTTCCATGACAGAGTAGCAGTAATCTATGGGGTGACGAGATATTTATGTGTTTAATAACTGTATTCCTATGAATAACGTTTTGAATTTGAATTCTATTTTAAATAAACAGCAAAAATTATTGTTGGTAGACTTCCATGACAGAGTAGCAGTAACCTATGAGGTGACGAGATATATTTTTTTATTTGTTTAATAACTGTATTCCTATGAATAACGTTTTGAATTTGAATTGGATTTTAAATATACAGCAAAAATTCTTGCTGGTAGACTTCCATGACAGAGTAGCAGTAATCTATAGGGTGACGAGATTTTACCCAAGTAAAATGACACTG
>NC_061110.1:94694839-94702339 GCF_015104395.2 Macrobrachium nipponense | reverse complement strand
AGAGAGAGAGAGCAATAATTTCCAAGAGCCAACCAGTTATAAGAGTAAGTGGCTAAAAAGACAATATATCTGGCATCTCCCAAGACTCTTCTGTATTCATTACAGGGGAAAAGCTAATTACAGAATACAAGAGAGAGAGAGAGAGAGAGAGAGAGAGAGAGATGAAATGGGGGTCTGTAGTCAAGTGATTTTATATTTCTTTGGGTCAATAAGCGTTCATCCTATTTAAACCATTGTATTTTTTAAATTGATTTTTTCATTACGAATAAAATGACCATTACAATTTTTCAATGACAGTCACTGTCACATATAATTTAATAAAATCATATCATTTTCTATCGTGCACAAACCGTCCAAATTCTGTTCCCCAAAGTAAAGTGAGTCTCACATACAGTTTTATATTCATCTTCTCTTGATATATTTCAACGAAACTCCCACAACCTATCATCGACTAGAATTGTCATTTCATCATCAATACGAATACATTATCTTTCCATCTTCCTTACTAACGGTTAATGTTCCTTTTTCTTAGCTTCTATTTACCCGAATGACTTTCTTATTAAAGAAACCTCTGAACCAGTCTTTGCAGACTCTTCTTAATATCACCAATCAACACCATAACTGTGGTACAGATTAAGCACTCTCCAAGCAATTCGCTATCCCAATCTTCATTTCAATATTCTGTCCAAATTCAAATTTCTATATAAATCGAGGCCCATGAAACTCAGCCACGGGCCGGTGGTGGCCTATGTTGTTCGTACCTATAGCGATGCCAGAAGTACGATTTTGGCCAACTTTAAACTTAAATAGAATAAAAACTACTGGGGCTAAAGATATGCATTTTGGTGTGTTTGATGATCTAAGGCTGGAATCAACAAATAGATTTGCAGCCCTCTAGCCTCAGTTCTTTTTATGATCTGAGGGCGGACGAACAGACAAAGCTGACACAGTAGTTTTCTTTTACAGAAAACTAAAAATATAGAAGAACCATCAAAGTGTAAATCACAAATACTTCCGGTAACAAACGAGATAGCATTCTGCACAATACATGCAGCCTCAGTAATTCTTTCCACATCTATCTCTATTCAAATCTGTTGTAAGCTTTCAGTGCGGCCACGTATTCCAGATGTAACCTTTGCCCTTCATTCAGGAACTTCTTGCACAAACATAGTATTCTTCCTGTGTCAGTTCTTCTATTAGCCTGTTTGATCTCCCAACAAATCCCTTGCATACACATTTCCTTGTACACAAACAATGCACTTGCCCAATCAGTTCTTAGCTTATGTTATTCGGTTGTTACTGTGTTATTTTCTCTTTTTTCTCTCTATTCTATTCACTCCACTGCAACTCTTTTCTCATTCTGCAGTTCTTTCACACATTCCCCCCTACTATGCATTTACAGCCATATGTCGCTTTTTTTCTCTCTTTCTGAGTTTCTCTTTTTCTCTCGAATACCCCTGCATGGCACTTTCTCTGAAAAATATTAATATGCTTTATTAAGAATATCATTTCGTCACCTCCATGGCACCTTTTTTACTTTTCTTAAAAATAAACATACCACCAATCAAAGGTGCAAGCTCAATTATATATATATATATATATATATATATATATATATATAATATATATATAATATAATATATATATTATATATATGCATAATATACACACACGCATGGTGTGGTAGAAAATGTAAACACTGGCTAGTGGAGTCTAACTGTTTAATAAAGACGGGTTGAAGAATGGCCGAACATCAGTCAATCTAATCCCAAGTGAAATTTGGTCAGTCATCTAATATATCTATTTTTGACATTTGTTGACGTATTCTCGGTAGCTTAAGCATTCACCGTTGGGCAGCCCCGTTTTGTAGCTAACACTGCGATGAAAAGCTACCCTCTACTCTCAAAAACCTCTGCGTGCAGCCAACTTATCAACTCCAGGTCACATCTGGGACAATTAAATGAATAAATCCCTTCTGAGGCCATGAAAGCGTCCGCCCTTTCTTCGAAATCTGATACGGAGCTGACAGTCAGAGCCTTTCATTGTATAATAGGTTTCTATCAATACCCAGAAACAGATGGTTAGTTTATCATAAAAAGGATTCGTGTTATCCCTACATTAAGGTGTTGGTTGCCTGATTCGAGAGTGACTGGGCTCTCCACCTTCCGCTCCTCGTCCTTCTACTCCTCTTTCTTCAGGTTGAGTAGGACTCGAATTTACAACTGTAGACAGTAAGCAGAATAAAAGTCTTCGCCATACGCCACTAGACATTACTTTCAATTGAAAACTTCTTTGAATATTACTATAGTAGATTCACATCAACCGTGCACCTGATGTCCAGGCCAGTACTTTTCGACGCTCCTGATTGGCTGTTGATAAGCCAATCACAGGGCTGGAAACTCTCAGTCTCTCTCGAGAGTTCACATAGGCAGGATGTATATTCCACCTCTCATGAGGGATACTTTTGAAAGACGTATCCCTCAGGAGAGGTGGGACATACATCCTTCCTGTGGGAACTCTCTCGAGAGACTGAGAGTTTCCAGCCCTGTGACTGGCTTGTCAACAGCCAATCACTGGCCTAGATATCAGATGCACGGTTGATGCGAATCTAATATAGTAGACTAGAGCTTGGACGAAAAGCTTTGGTCAACGAATATTTATATATGAAGATGGATTACTAATGTTTATGCCCCCTGTCTCGCCTTTTATTGCACCCTATTCTGTTTTATTTGATGGAGTCTTTTCATTGTATATGTTTTATCTTATTCAGCTTTGACAATAGGATAGTTGGGGTTCACAAACGCTGGTGGTTTTCGATAAGTATTTAATGAGACACTGTCTCAATAAAGGATGAAAGTGCTAGGTACGAATTTCTGCCTATTATTTTCCTGTGGCATTCGCTTAGTGTATATATAGTACACACACACACACACACACACACACACATATATATATATATATATATATATATATTCATATACATAACATATTTTATTTATATACATATATACAAACATACATAATATACACAAATGTACAAATATATAAAATTAAAAACACACACACACACACTATATATATATAAATATTATAATATATACTTATATATATATATATATATATATATATATATATATATATATTAACACAACACATACACAATTATACCAGTCAAATATGTGACTCCCTACATTACTTACGTTGGGCTACTGTGAAGAAAGAGTACCTCTTCCCGGTACTTTCTCCAGGCTTCTGTCTAAACTTCCAAGAACAGTTTTCCTCTCACTAATGTTTCTAGTCCGGAAGACAGACTCTACCTCAGCATTTCCAAGAAAAGGACTCGGCAAAAAAAAAGGAGATGCAACTACCTGTCTTTGTCTCAAGTATAAAATGAAAATAGTTTTTGTACAGTTTGAAGAAGAAGACATTTTTCCCTTCTTTTTGTCTTATTTTTATTATTTTTCCGCGAAACATTATGTAAGTGGGTTACTGAGTATTTTTCTAAAATCCCTCATCTGCATTTTAATTAAATTGTTTATCGTTAGATGAATTGTTCGCTATGGTTCTATAATATGTTGTTATATTATATGAATAAATGGCTTAGTTTCTATTCTTCGGAATTGTTTTTTATCTAACAATGACTTTCGAAAACCATGTACATACATACATACATACATACATACATACATACGTATAGGTAATATTTACATAAATAAACACAATTTTATATATACATATATATGTATATATGTATAAATACTACTTACATACATACATACATACATAAATACATAATGCATTGTTGTATAGCAAGTACTAATGAGGTACTATTGGTTTGTATGACTACCATTTCCTGTCACAAAACACTGTTGGTTTCTGTGGTTATAAGAACCTGTGGGAAATAGTATGATAACAGATCGATTTATCTTTAACCAAAACAATATGTAAGAATATATATATATATATATATATATATACTATATATATATATATATATATATAATATATATAAAGAGAGAGAGAGAGAGAGAGAGAGAGAGAGAGAGAGAGAGAGAGAGGGGTTTAGACCAAACAACCTGTAAATAAAAGAAGTTATTCCTTCTCTTGCCTGTTACGAAACCTTCCCATCTCCCTACAGTGCGGCCTCTTCACCGTGAAATTAGGCCGACGACCTTTGCGTCGTCAATGATTTATAAAGCGCCAACAAGACCCATCACGGAAAGGAGAAAAATAATCATCCAAAGTCCCACTTATACGTTATGGGGGCTCATTTATGGGACAATAACGACCCCGGTAAAGAGAGGAGCCGTGAGCGATTCCAATTTTGTGGGCATGGCAGTATAGTATAAGACTTCGGCTCTCTCTCTCTTTTTATTCTAGGCTATTGTTATTTGTCTAGAACCATATTATCAAACTGACTCATGTTTACTTCTTCAATGGGGCTCTTAGCCTAATATTATATTAATTATTATTCTCTCTCTCTCTCCCCCCTTGATTCGGGTTTATTGTTATTCGTCTGACCTAATATTTGTCAAACTTAATATTTACTTCTTTACTATTTTTTTTTCTCTCTCTCTCTCTTCATTCGAGGTTGTTGTTATTCGTCTAGTATAGTATCTGTCAAACTTAATATTTACTTCTTTAATATTTTTTTATTTCTCTCTCTCTCTCTCTCTCTCTCTCTCTCTCTCTCTCTCTCTCTCTCTCTCTCCTCATTCGAGGTTACTGGTATTCGTCTTGCAGTGTATTCGTCAAACCAACTCCCTTTATTTTTAAACGGGAAAAATATTTTTGTTTTTTTCACCGTTATAATGCAAATGGCTCGACGTATTAGGAAACATAAAGCATACTTAATACTTATGTGTTAAGTAACACTCAAGTTATATAGAAAAGTTACATAGATAAGTGTTTCTTGCATGTGAGTGTATAGCTAGATTTATTTCAGAATAAATATGGCAATGACGTGGTAAACATCACGCTTTTTGCTGCCCACGGTTTTGTTGTTCCCAAATAACGCACTTTTTATGCGTCTTGTCCATCGACAATTCTCTTTGTTCTTTCATTTCCACTCTTCTCTCTATTCCTCCAAGGTTAGACGAGCGTATTTTGCTTTCTTCTGAGATCTCATTTCTTTAGCAAATGGTTTCTAATAATACCTACTTGCCCGCTCCGTCCGTAGTCGGAAAAAAAAGAAAGGAAAAAAAACCGTCGTTATATTCCAAACCTGACCAAAAATTGGTCTTTGATAACGAGGCTATTCCGGCTTCGTTCAATAACACAGTCTTCGGCTTTTCATAATATTGTCCAGGAGCAAATGGCATGGCATTATTCGAAATGCAGATGAGCGTTTTTTTTTAATAAGGGCAATGTCAAGCGCTGTTTTATTGCTGAAATGTCAAATTTATTCGTCTCATTTTCATAAATTAACATGATGGCGACATGACAGCAAGAGAAGAATATATTGATTTTGCCCATACATCATCGCTGGATGCAAACATTTCGGCTCCCCACCCCTTTTTCCTTTATAAAATTCGTATTTAGTTACAAATATATATATATATATATATATATATATATATATATATACAATGAAGGTAGGGGAAGCACACCAACAGGTCAAGGAACTCATATTTATTAAGTTGCAACGTTTCGAAGCCAACCAGCAGGCCTCATTTTCAAGCTAAAAAGTAACAATATCTAATTAGTACAATAAAATTAAGCTACAATATTAAAATACACAATGTAAAGTACAATAAATAAAACAATCACAGTTAAAAACACAAATAAGGACCAACCGTTGAGTGTGAAGACAAAGGAAGGACTAACAAAAAACGTAAGCAGTTCACGAGAGGTAAAGAGGTGTAGACGTGGCATGGGTGTTCAGTGAGGGGACCAGTTTTTTAATAAACAAAGATTCATTAATTGCTAAAACCTTGTGATTGGAAGCTCTGCCCAAAACCTGAAAGTCTTTGTACTGGATCGAATGCCTACATTTATCGGTATGATCCCTTATGTTGGAAAATTCGGGATTCGAAAGCTTAGTGCCAGTTCTATAGCTGATAGCTCTATGACTGTCGATTCGGACCTTGAGTAACCTATGTGTCGATCCAATATAGGTTCCTCGATTACATCGAGGACAAGTAAACTTGTAAATGACACATGAGGTCATCAATGGATCCAAACGGTCCTTGAAGTTGAAAAGGCTACCGATATTCAGTGGGTTTGTAGGTATAATTTTGATTTTCATGGCAGGGAGATGACCAGACATTAAAGCGTGGAGTTCCTTATATAAAGTTGTATTGTGAATAAATTACCGTTCTATGCTAGCCTTCCTTTTATTCACAATACAACTTTATATAAGGAACTCCACGCTTTAATGTCTGGTCATCTCCCTGCCATGAAAATCAAAATTATACCTACAAACCCACTGAATATCGGTAGCCTTTTCAACTTCAAGGACCGTTTGGATCCATTGATGACCTCATGTGTCATTTACAAGTTTACTTGTCCTCGATGTAATCGAGGAAACCTATATTGGATCGACACATAGGTTACTCAAGGTCCGAATCGACAGTCATAGAGCTATCAGCTATAGAACTGGCACTAAGCTTTCGAATCCCGAATTTTCCAACATAAGGGATCATACCGATAAATGTAGGCATTCGATCCAGTACAAAGACTTTCAGGTTTTGGGCAGAGCTTCCAATCACAAGGTTTTAGCAATTAATGAATCTTTGTTTATTAAAAAACTGGTCCCCTCACTGAACACCCATGCCACGTCTACACCTCTTTACCTCTCGTGAACTGCTTACGTTTTTTGTTAGTCCTTCCTTTGTCTTCACACTCAACGGTTTGGTCCTTATTTGTGTTTTAACTGTGATTGTTTTATTGTACTTTACATTGTGTATTTTAATATTGTAGCTTAATTTTATTGTACTAATTAGATATTGTTACTTTTTAGCTTGAAAATGAGGCCTGCTGGTTGGCTTCGAAACGTTGCAACTTAATAAATATGAGTTCCTTGACCTGTTGGTGTGCTTCCCCTACCTTCATTGTATAGTTGGGTTTAGAGAAACCTCCGCCTGTTTAATATATATATATATATATATATATATATATATATATATATATAATACACACACACACACACTCCAACAACAGACCATACCAGCTGACATGGAAAAAAAAGAAGCTAATGCTCATTGACACATTCACACTTTCCGTGTTGAATCTTGGATGAACCCCGCGTGGAGAAAACTTCCACAAACACTACAGCATCATACGCCAGAGCAGAGAGATCTCTCCATTAGTGCGTCAACCTCTTCAAAACAATGAGCGATTCAGGTCTACTTGAACTTTGAACTTTCTAACACTTCTTTCGCTGTCTTTTGTATTTATTGTCCTTAAAGGCTTTTGTACACTGCCACTAAGGAGAGTTTATTCCAGTTTAGATATCAATGAAAGTTTTTAAAATTAGTTTGGCTTGCTAAAAGAAAAAAT
>NC_061110.1:94672339-94684839 GCF_015104395.2 Macrobrachium nipponense | reverse complement strand
AAATACTCCACTATAATTCGCATGATGAAAGTGTCTATTTAGATTAAGCAATGTAAATATCAACCACTTAACCTCACAGGACGTGTATAACAGTTCAAAATGATTTTTTCTGGACTGGCAAAATCATCTCCACGATTCGAAATCTCGATTGGTGGTGTCGCTGATAAGATCATCAGCTATCGCTGTCTTTCCAACAATATCACCAATGGGGAGAGACCTTACAGACCTTACAGACCTTACATCTTGTTCGGGTTGCCCCAGGTCCCTCAGTGTGAGGCACCTCTAATGTCTACCAGAGAGTTGCTAGTACATCTTCCGGTATATTTTGCATCTTCCAATCTTGGATGGTCTGGGATGCAGTTTAGATATTTGTCGAGCTTATTCTTAAACACATCTACGCTCACTCCTGATATATTCCTCAGATGAGCTGGCAACGCATTGAATAGACGCTGCATTATCGATGCTGGTGCGTAGTGGATTAATGTCCTGTGTGCTTTCCTTATTTTTCCTGGTATAGTTTTGGGCACTATTAATCTACCTCTGCTTGCTCTTTCTGATATCTTTAGTTCCATGATATTTTCTGCTATTCCTTCTATCTGTTTCCATGCCTGAATTATCATGTAGCGTTCTCTTCTCCTTTCTAGACTATATAATTTTAAGAATTGTAGTCTTTCCCAGTAGTCTAGGTCCTTAACTTCTTCTATTCTAGCTGTAAAGGACCTTTGTACACTCTCTATTTGTGCAATATCCTTTTGATAGTGTGGGTACCATATCATATTGCAATATTCAAGTGACTACGAACATATGTTTTATAAAGCATAATCATGTGTTCAGCTTTTCTTGTTTTGAAGTGCGTAACACATTCCCATTTTTGCTTTACATTTTGCCAACAGAGTTGCTATTTGATCATTGCATAACATGTTCCTATTCATCGTCACACCAAGGTCTTTAACTGCTTCTTATTGTGATGGTCTCATTATTAGGTCCCTTATATGCATATAGCTTTCTTTCTCTGTCTCCATAATTATTGATTCAAATTTATCAGAGTTAAATACCATCCTATTTACCTCTGCCCAATCATATACTTTGTTTAAGGTCTCTTTGTAGAGCGTTCCTATCTTCATCACAAGTAATTTCTCTACTTATTCTTGTGTCATCTGCGAAACTACTCACTACCGAATCCTTCACATTATTGTCTATGTCTTCAATCATAATAACAAACAGTATTGCAGCTAACACCGTACCTTGCGGCGCACGGATATTACCTTGGCTTCATCGATTTCTCGTCGTTTGCAGTAACTATCTGTTTTCTGTTGTGTAAAAATTCTTTTAACCACTCTTCCTACTTTTATCCACGATTTATTGTTTTTTTCTAATTTTCCTTTTTTCGCTAATATATTATGGTCTAACTTAAAATCAAGAAAAGCTTTTGCAAAGGGTCTAAATAAACCACATCTGTTTAATTTCCCCAGCTTTTCATAATTTTTGAATAATGTTCATTTCAACGGTGGACTAACAGTTGGGTTTTTGATGTAACTTTTTTCCGGGTAAACCGAAACCATTGTTCCTTTATTAAACAAATTAAATTAAATTTTTATTAAATTGTTTTCATAATATCTTTTCTTCATTACCCTTTCATACACTTTCATAATATGTGATGTTAGACTCACAGGCCTATAATTAAACTTGCCTCTAGTTCTTTGATCCACTTTTCGAAAGTATGTGGGGTAATATAAAAAAATGCTAATTTGTGCTCATCATAAACTCTTTTGCCTGTATCTTAACACTTTGTTTCTTAATAAATTTGCAAGTTGTCAACTTTGCGATTAAGAATGAACGAACTTTCGAACAAATAGCAAAAGGAAATTCCATCAGGCCCTGCCAGCAAGCTCTCCATTTTAATTTCATTAATAAGCCTGCACAATATCAGAATTCATTAAGAGCTATGATCAGCCATTAATAATTTTCCACTAATTTTCAATCCCTTACATTCTATAATCATTATCTTCATTATCTATTCTAGGGGTTGAATTCTCTCTTAGATCGTTCTGCCAGTAATGTTGCAAATTTCCTTTTTTTTCATTCGTTACTCTCCCTTCAATTCTCAAAAAGAAGGGCCTATTTCATATTCTTCTTTTATTCATCTTCTTCGCATATGAGTAATAATTAGTTTGGGGTTTTTGGCTTGATATTTAATAGGGTTTTTCATTCCAAGTCCCGTTTTTCCATTTTCTTTTGATTGTATCAATCTTTTGTTTCTGGCATTTTCTAATTTCTTACTTTCTTACTTTTTGTAGTTCTATAAAAACTTTCGGCCAATGCAGTTTTTTTCTTTTTGGCAAGACCTTTTTTTCCACTTTCTGATTTTCTGGAACAAGGACTCCTTCTGTCTCTTGGAACATGCATGAATTGACGTTTACTTTTTTCTTCTTCGGTAACATATTTTTCCAACTATTTTCTTCCAATAATTTTATTTTATAAATATCTCCGTATTTACCCTTATTTGCATCACTTACGAAAATGTTATCCCAATCTTTGTTTTAATTCTTTCATTAATTTCTGACCATTTTTTATATTTTTTACTGGTAGAAGTTGTATTTTCCATATCCTTCCCCACTTTTTTCCATTTCTTGCTTATCTCTATTTTCACTTCGCTTTGGAATGAAACTGTTAATTCTATGACATTTATATCTTGAATTAATACTCGCATTATTATAAACTATTGATTTCTGTTTAACATAATTCATCCTTCGTTCACAAATACTAGGTCTAAAGTATTTTCCTTTCTTGTATTGGCAGGTGATTTATTTGTTGAATGTTTGTTTATCAGTAGCATATCTAATAGCTTTTCAAATTGCCTCTTATTCTTTCTGCCCTACTCATTACTTACTACCCTTTTTATTTTTTAATGTATAGAGTACAAACCTACAAGTCTCCTATTTCGTTTCTTTCCATTCTAACGAAAGGAAAGTTGAAGTCCCACGACAGAGAAGGAAATAAGTTTTCCCCCCCCCCCCCCCCCCCCAAGTCCTTGTGATTTTCCACATATATCCATCCCAATTTTTCAATTATTAAGTCAAACTCTTTAGTATTAGGAGGTCTTATAAATATTATGTCTAATGTTCATCAAATTTTTTTCAAGATTCAAATTCTAACCGCTATTTTAGGTTCAAACTTCTGAGTTACTATAATTTCTCATATATTTTTTCCTTGTTTTTTGTCTTTCCCAATATATTGCGGTTCCCCCTTGATTCCCTATTTTTTGTTTTTTCTATCTGATCTATAAGTTTGGGAACCCTTTTATTTGATCATCATTCCTCAAGTCTCTTGGGAATACGCCAGGTTTTGCACATTATATTCATTATATCTATTTCTTTTTCAATTTTGGGTTAGTTTCTTCTAAGTACTCTATTTTTTCTATTTTTGAGTTACTCGTTAACTAAACCCTTGCGCATTTGCATCAACTATGATGGTCTTTTGCGTGTTTTCTCCTTCATTTAATACTGGTAGTATAAGGAGTTTTTCCCATGTCTCCTTTCCTGTTTTCTGGTATGTTTGTTCTTTTTTTTTTTCGATTTCCATAAAGTAAATTTGACATTAAAAAAATCCAACTTTTCCAGAATATTGGTTGAAATCTTCCTTCCATCCATAATTAATTTTCATTTTGTGTCTGGAATCTGCAATTTTCTTTTTCATCCGTTTCTGCAATAACAATATCCTCCTTAGCATAATAATACCAGTTATTTTTATCTCTTGAGTAGAATTTCGGAGCATGATGCTTTGAAATTTTTTGATGACCGACCTCTGCAATATTCACTTGGTTGGTTTGCTTTTCCTCTTTTACCTGATATTCTTGATTTCCTCTCTTTATTTGTTTCTTTCCTTATCTTTTGGATTTATTTTTTACCTTTGGTTTGGTTATTTCATTTGAGTTATTGATTCATGGCTACAGGGCTGCATATATTTTGGCAATTTTTGTCGAACTACATCCTTTTTCCTTCTTTTTAGGTTTATACATATTTTTGGAATGCAGATCTTCTGCAATCAATCCCCACCAAGTTCCATCTAAGTATGGCAACATTTTAACCATATAGTTTCATAGTTTTTGAACATATCTTAGGATGTTTGTAGTTTAACAATCCTTTCCTCCAAATCTGCAATTCCCTCTTTTCAAAAGGTTGCAGAATTTTGTCCTTTTGTTCTTTTTGTCTATTTTTTCCTCTTTCCCGTCATTGTATTAGATCTGGGTAGAGCCTCTTCGGATTTGCCTTTTCTGTTTCATCATTCGTAATTTATTTCTTCGTATGGTACGCTGCTTTATTGCCCTCATATGTAGTAAGCAACTGAGTATCTCCTGTCATACCATTAACTTTTAATCTTGTTCTTTGTTTCCTTTATTTTTTTCTGTCAATTTTCATTTTTGTTTACTTCCTCTTCCGGTTTTCCCTCTTCCTTCTTTTTCTTCGTTCTTCTTCCCTCCCTTCCTCTTCTTCTTCATCCTCAATCTATTTGTACATTCATAATCTTGATTTAATAACATTGTCTATCCATTGATAAGACATGTTGAACCAAAAAAATTCTCGTATCTTTTTCTCAAATCTTGTAATTACCTTACCTCAGCACACTGTGGATGGGTTCGGAATGTTTTGCCATGCAGCACCCATTTTCCTGAATTAGAGGCTTTGGTGGATTGACTATGGCTATAAACCAAAAACCAAACCTTACACAGTTTTGCATGCTTTTTGGCATTCTTTTTCCCGAAACATGCATCAATTAGGTATATTCACAAGATTCACCTTATTTCATTTTCTTTGTCGGAATATGTTGGTTTATGTATATTTTTCTTTATGAGTCTTCTTGACCACTTGGGATTTTATTTGGAACTTCTTCAATTGATTTCTTTTCAAGATGTTTTCATTACAGGATTTGTTTCCCAGTTTGAAGGATTAATATCCTTTCTCGGAATATATACATTATCAAGAATCCGCTTTTTGTATCTTTTTGGTTAGGACTGTTTTGCTTGATTTTCATAGATGAGAAAAGAGTAGAGAGAGAGAGAGAGAGAAGAGAGAGAGAGAGAGAGAGAGAGAGGAGGCCAAATACAAAAAGAATTTTACAAAAAGAATTTTCAAGGAGAGAGAGAGGAGAGAGAAGAGAGAGAGAGAAGAGAGAGAGAGGGAGGCACAAAACAATGGAAAAGAGGCAATTTACGAGAGAGTTAAATTGTGGAAAACAAAGAGAGAGAGAGAGAAGGAGAGAGGACGAGACGAGGTAGAGAGAGTAGAGGAGAGAGAGAGAGAAAATGAAAACATTCAATGGAGAGCAACATATGGCCTAGAAAAACATTCAGAAGAGAGAGCGGAGAGAGAGAGGAGGAGAGAGAGAGAGCAGAGAGAGAGGAGAGAGAGAGGCAACACTAACAGTCCAAAGGAACAATTAAAATAATCCCATTAATGAAAGGACGCTGCGCTACAAACGACCATACGAAGCGAGGAAGGCAAAGAGACACATGTGATTGGAAGGGAGGACAGAGCGATTAGTAAGGCCAAGGAAGGAGGAAGGGAGGGAAGGAGTGGGAGGGATTATGCAACAGAGAAGAGAGAGAGAGAGAGCGAAGAGAGAGAATAGAGGAGAGGGAGAAGGGGGAGAGGGTGAAAATGAAAAGGGGTGAATGCAGCAAATACTTCCCTTTTCATGAAATTCGCTTTGGTGATCCGCTCTGGTTGAGATGAAGGACGAAATGAAGGGTATGGTAGATGGCAGTCGTCGATAAAAGGGAGAATAGCAATGATAGAGTGAAATTGGGCCACAGTTCCTTTATTTTTAATTGCGTTAATACAAAAAAAAAAATGTTAAATAAAAGTGGAAATCTGGGGTTAAAAGCCAAACCGCGAATTTTAGTGACAATAAAAACGATTTTCAAATAAAATCTCACAAAGACAAAGGGGAGAAATAAAGGAAAGTGATGCAAATAGCACTAGGAATAATGAAGGATTACAATGAAGGGAAATATAATGAGAAACATAGTAAAACAAAGCCAGCCACCAAAATGATCAAGAAATTGCAATGGATTGAGGTATGAAAATCCATGGAGCTGATGGGCAACGGAGTGAAAATAATAATAATAATAATAATAATAATAATAATAATAATAATAATAATAATAATAATAATAATAATTAATACGAAAGTACAGTAAATGCCAGCAAAAACTCCGAGTGACCCGATTTCAGTTGATTTTCGTTTTCAAAAAGTGACTAACTGGCAACTCTTAACCTTCTTCACATTTCTAATGACAACTGAATTTGCAACGGCGGAAACTTTGGAAAACATTTTCGGAACTACAATAAAAAGATACAGTTCATTTAGCATGGTTTTTATAGTATAAATAATGTTATTTATTATTTTTTTATCAAAAATAATAGCTAGGGACATTAGAAAAAACATTAACACCTAGTTTTTTAATCTATGGTAACAAATATGAAAAAGACGTAAATGATTAATTTAAACGAATTTTACATGTTAAGCCATCAATAGTTAATTTTATTTAATGTAATGAACGTAACCGAGGGATGTAGTTGTTGGGCAGTGGCCTCAACATGACGTTCAACTGTGGTCATTTGCCAAACATGGTTGGATGCAACCCGACAGCGACCGGAAACGTCCCCCACCCCCAACAAGGGAGCTATAGTTTGAGCTTGCATCTCGCCAGAATTTTCAAACAAAAAAAGACCATAGCTAATCGTCTTAAATAATCAAACAAGACCAACTGTGTATAGATGGATAAACGATACAACGACGGAGAAGGATTGAAAAGCCACCCTAGATCTGGGAGACCCCGCTGGCACAACCGCAGAAAGAAGACGAAGTGGTTAATTAACTTTATAACCAAACAACCCGTTTTTGCGTCATCAGTTTTCAGTGAACGAGAAACAAATATACAAACATCAGTTGAACACTAGTAAGACTCGTCGTTTTCGAGCAAGCCTGGTCTTCTTATGTTTAGGAAACCGTGGCGCTAAGCCTCTACTTACCACAGACGCATATGGACCATCGTCTCGGTTTTGCGCTCGAACTATCTGTCCAAGAAAGCGAGCAGTTTTGGGAAACTGGTTATATTTTTGTGACGAAGAAGACTTTTTGCAAGCGACCCAACAGGGAAGACTGCACTGCTGGCGTCCAGGAAGGAAAAACAGGTAATGAACCATAATTACTTATTTTGCCTTATATTTTTTACGTGGTAAGCCTAGGTGTGATATAACTTTTGTATTATAGGCCTAGTCCTGTATATATTGCTAAAAGCTTTAATGAATAGTAATTCCTCTTAACATACTGGGTTTTTTAACCTGCTGACAAATATCTGTTTAAATGAAGTTCACGATGTAATCCAGGGAGAAATAAATCGCAAGAGAAGATATAAAATTCATCTTGACCTAGGGTGGGAGTTGGGAATTGTCCAATTACTGGAGGAAGCAGTTTAAATGTCTATAAAAAATCCCGCCTCCGCTTCGTTAACCGCCTCGCAGCTTCGAAGTGGTTTGCTTGGCGGAAAACCAGTCGCAGAGGAAAGTTCGTAGCTAGCTTTTCCTTCGAGTCTCGTGAATGTTATTTGAATACACATTGCACTGACTTAAAAGTCGTTTTAAGGTTACTATGCTATGACAACTTTCCTTATGCCTCTTTTCCGAATTTCATAATATATACTATTAGGGCCTACAACCAAAGATTTTCTTTTAAATTATTTCACTGTAAAACTAAGTCTGGCAGAAAATACAACTGACGTAGCTGTTTCTAATATTTAAATAAGTTTTTGGTTAAATGCATATTAAAGAACTGTATAATATGTATATATATATATTATATTCTATAATATATAATATATTAACTATACACAACATAGTTTTATAGAATACCTTATAGTGTTTTCCTAACAACTGCACTTTCAAGTCCTTAAAAAGGTTAAAAGTTCGGTGGTTTATAGCAAGTATTACTTGAAAGTAATGGCTTCAATAAAAGCGCCAGTATTCCTTTTTTTTCTAATCCATAATGATTCTAATTGATGAAGGAAGGAAGAATGCAGTTTAAAACAGTTTTCTTTTATATTTAAAAGTAAGCCCACTGTCCATTGTTTCTCTCCGATAATTCTGTAAATTTTATACTTTTATTTCCTAAAATCCTTCTCTCTATTTTTTTCAAGATTTGAGGATAAAATAATGTAGAAACCAAATCGACGAAGTGGGAGGATAACGCTGGCCTTTGGGGTTGGATGGCGTCTTGCGGACGCCAGGTGCTTTAGTGCCCAATCCATGAGCGATTAAATGGGCAGGCAGTATGTTTGCACCTTCTTGACCGAGGTGGGGCTGATTCCCATCTGTTAGGATTGCTAACTGATTCCCGGAACCGTTTGCCCATATTCTTGGCAAACTGGACAACTCCTCTGTTCATCAATAGCATGCCAGTAAAGACCAAAGTTGGTTACAACGCATCAATCCAGAAGTTTATTCGGATGACTGGCCTGCAAAATCTCCGGTATTCAATTCCCATTGAAAATTTTAATGGGCCCATTAATGACCAAAGGGAAACTGGGAATGGCTCCGTTTCTGAATCAGTAAACAAGCACCATCCAAAAGCCATTGCTTGTCAGTGTGGGAGGTCAATAGCGTGGGGAAAGGGGAAATATTTGGCAGTAGACTGGTTGACAGTATTCCTAGACGGCTTAACACCAATAACAGACAACCTAGGCTCACATACTAAATATTAATTAACCCTTGCTCTCTTCTCTCATGCTCTCTCATCCATCCTCTCTCGCTCTCTCGTCTCTCTCTCTCGGTATGGTATGTATGTACTGTGTAGGCTATATATTGTATGACGGTTTTAAAAGTTTTAAAAAGACGAGGTTGTGTTTTACTCTATTTTTTTGCTGGACAATTTGTATTATTTATTTTTTCTACAGGGACGCCTATGTAATTTCAGAAAGAATTAATACGTATTTTTTAAAAATAATTATAATTGGTTATACCATTTAACTTAACCTATATCCGTTTTTTTATTATCAATCAGATTCATTGTTTTGCTGCTTGGTTTAGTTAATGCCTTTACTAAGTTACATTTCTTTGAGAATTCTACCTAAGATTTCATTAGACCCAACTGGTGAAAGGTGCATCTAGTGCCCGCCAATGGCCTTTAGCTTGCCTTTACCCGCAGGCCAAGTGGGCAACTTCCGCGCTTCTCGATTATATCAATTCTCATTAAGGCCTATATGGCCTATGAAGAAAATAATGACGGAAGTAATACCACCAACCCAAGACTGTGGAAGAAGTTTCACAAAATCCTGCTTTATGGTCCTTATAGACACTCCCCTTCATAAGTTACAAAGATTTTGAATGCAAGCTTGTTGCTGTTCTGGAATATAGCCCAGTTATGTTATAAAGCCAATAGCATTGGCCTAGACCATTATTTTGTTATTTATAAATACGTTGCAAGTTGTCATTCTGGTAGAAATCTGCACTCGATCAGTTGGTAGCTGATAATTATCCGACCTGATTAATAGTCTTCCATTCCTAAAGTAAAAAGTAAAATAAAATAATAAAATTAGTTTGTGCTTTCTAATAGCCGAAGATTACTCTTCACCCTCGCTTCAATTTCATTCAGTTATTTATTATTTACTTTTCTTCAAACTTGAAGAAACCCCTCGGAGGAGACTAAGACTTTAAATGTAGCACTTAAGCTATTAACCTAAGCCTAAAGCCCATAATTTATTGTCAAGTGATCGAAATCATGATCTCGCCTAAGCAAAATTTGCTTTATACACAAAGCCACAAAAGCTAAAATTGTAATAACTTCGAATTCATATCCCAATGCACCCATTTTTATCATTCAGACTATGCCTCTGCTCAACTTTTCATCTTGCTCTCTACCCATCGCGATGTCCTCTTTCACATGTTTCCGAAAGACCTGGACGATTCCACACGACCTCATGGAGAAGTCCACGGTGATCTGAGGTTTTCATCGCTACAGTAACGTTTTATTTTTAGTTTTTAGAAATTCAAATTGTAGAGCGTGAATATAAATTATTTGGTTTTTGGTTTTTCGAGGTTCCAATATATTTCAATTAATAAAGATCTAATATAACAAAAGTGACCAACTTTTCCTCATATATACACGTTGCAATAAAATAACGAGATTTTAATACTAAGTGGCAACTTGAGAACAACGCCTTGTTTAGTACAAAAATTTCAAAAAAGTCATCACGAGTTTTTGCTGCATAACTGTACGAAATGATGAAATAAAACTGATTAACAAATTCAACGCATTTTCCGTAATCTAAACAAAACAACAACAAAAAACCAACAACAACAAAAATAATAATAAATAAAATTAAATAATAATAAATAATAAATAATAATAATAATAATAATAATAATAATAAGCGAAATACAAAGTAGAATACTGAACTCAACTGATTACTAAAACCTGTCATTTTCATTTCTAAAACCAATAACGCAGTTCGGCATTAATTAAGATAACGCTAATGATATGATAATGATGATAACACCAATTACGATATACTTCCGGCAACAACTAATGAAGACGGCAAAGCGCTTCCGGAGGAAAAACAACTTATCGGAAATTCCATCTCCAAAATTGAGGGAATTTCAAGTAGCAAATATTGAAGCTAACCATTATTTCCCCAGCGAGGACATGGCAGACAGACAACCACGGGTTCCGAGACCTGTTGGATATTAAACAGAAATGGCGAGAAAACTTCCTGACTTTGCTTTTGTTGTAATTAACTTCTCCTGAATAGTTAATGTCCGAGTTATGTAACTGCCTTAATCAGAAAATTTCATACTCTTGTTTAATTGTTTTTTTTTTATACATTTTGATCATTTAACAATTTGATCCTTTAAATGTCTTCAAAGATAAAAAAAACTAACATTAAAATAAAGGTCCAGTCGTAAAATATCAAATATGGACTTGACCCGGTTGACCTTTGACCAAAATGACACATGCAATAGAACCCTTATTTCTTTTATATAAAGTTTGACCTCTTGACCTAGACCTTAACTTGAGATTATACCCACGCAATCGGCCATTACTTCTGTCTGAACATACCGTTGAATGCGATTCTAATGCAGCTCTTATACTCCAGCATAAGCCATTCCGAAGTTCAAAGGTTGGCACTGAGCAACAGGGGCAACTGCATTTATGCACAATGTCTAATGGAAATCAACAGATAGCGTGCCCTCTCCACCCACGTCAGACCTGGGAAAACTAGGCACTGGTTAGGCAGTGGTTACTGAGGTCTTTCTATGTAAACTTACCGAGCCCTTCCCGACTCCGATCTTCATACCTAGATCACAGGGACAGTAGTTTTGCGTCGTAATGTAAACCTATCAATGAACTGAGCTCCGAGTTAATTGAGTGCAAAGTTCTCCACGAGTAAGTAATTAGATACAAAATAAGCAAAATAACAGAAAACTCTGTCACTGAAAAGATGGACGAATCAGACCAAAAAAAAAAAAAAAAAAAAAAAAAAAAAAAAAAAAAAAACTGTAAATCAAGGTAAAACTCATGAACTATAATATGAAATTTAATTAAATGTAAAGTTTTATATTGACCTCACGAACATTTTAACGTAAGGTTGTAGCACACTTACTTAAAAGATCATCAGAAAAAAAAAGTTCTAATGCCGGGTGTATTACATAGCTGATAAAAAGATCTGACATTACGGATATAACACTAAAAATGGGCTGCTGAATATCCTGACAAAAGAAAAAAAACCTGGGACATCAAAGTATTTAATTTCTGTTTATTACTTATTCTAAAGAGCGTAGTCATTCACATAACGGACTTGGTTATGAGACATCTTGCCTGAGGAAGCTAAAGAAATCTACTCATCACGGAAGATTAAACCATAAGCAATAAGTAAAAGGATTTTCTCTCTCTCTCTCTCTCTCTCTCTCTCTCTCTCTCTCTCACCTGGGAAAAGTACGTACATGTCACGACGAGAAGTAATGATTAGACATTTAACCAAATCATTATACAAATATATATATATATATATATATATATATATATATATATATATATATATATTTATACATGTATATACACACACAATTAATCCTCACTGTTATCGCCCAACGCATAAAGCAACATTTGGAAACCATGACTGAACCTGCAAATTTTGTACGCATCTTTAATACCGAATTTCCTCCATTCCGCCACCAACGGCAGATCCCCTTTCATTCACATCAGGCCACAAGTTCTAACTCTTCCCCGAAACAGCTCCTTCAATGCTTCAATTTCACTGAAAGGCATCGAATCCAATTTTCCCTGGAGTATTTCGATCAACACTGCGCTCTTTCGCCCCCCCCCCCCCTCCTCTCCTCAAGAACCGTTTACAATTATTAAGTCGTATTTGTTCACTTCGATTTCCCAGGTTTCCTTTCAAATCCATATTTTAGGAAATTCTATTCAAGTCCATATTTTAAGAG
>NC_061110.1:94649839-94667339 GCF_015104395.2 Macrobrachium nipponense | reverse complement strand
TAACTGAGGCAAGTTGTGTGAATCCCTTTCACAGGCAAACTTGGGTTACAGTCATTCCAATTAGACGGAGAAACCAACATGTTGTAATTATGAATTGCCTTCGTGATAAGACGAACTTTCTGCACGCGACTGACTCTTTCTTGTCATGCCATGCGCACAAGCAAGGAAGGCAAGAAAGTTAATGATCTCCACGTAGAAAGGCACTGCTTAATGAAGGTTACATGTACAAACACGTTCTCTCCTGGGTCATATTCAATTAAAATAAGTAGGAGGGAAGAAAATGTGGCAGTTTGATTATTTCCTGGTCCGATACCAGAAAGGAAGTTCAACAGACCACACTGTATATATATATATATATATATATATATATATATATATTATATATATACACATATATATTAATATATATATATATATATATATATAGATATATCTGTGTGTATAAAACACACATGAATATATATATACATATATATATATATATATATAATATATATATATATATATATATATATATATATATATATACACACACACAAACACGCACACATATAAATATATATATGAATATATTATACATATATCCGCAATACATATGCTCATTTAACACACGCAGAAGCAGAGGCAAATCTCTATTAAGATTTCGAATGGGGCAGTAGCCCTTTTTGACGATTCACTTTGAAGCCACCCTTTGCTAAGAAGCGCTTTTTGAAGTTCAACACCCCCCAACCCCCCAACCCCCACAAACACACACAATAAACATGATCGAACAAAATGTACACTTTTAATATAACACCATCTAACGAATCGCGCCATATAACGTCGAAAACCTTGAGTTAAGCATATTTTAGTTTAACCAGACCACGATGAGGTAGCAGGAAGGGAACTGGCATTTCTCATCTATGAAATCAGCAACAGTCCTAACCAAAAAGATACAAAAGCATTCATAGATATATTAGAAGGATATAATCCTTCAAACTGGAACAAATCTAATGAAAACATCTTGAAAATAATTGAAGAAGTTCCAAATAAAATCCAAGTGGTCAAGAGACTCATAAAGAAAATATACATAAACCAACATATTCCGACAAAGAAAATGAATAAGGTGAATCTTGTGAATATCCTAATTGATGCATTAGGAAAAAGAATGCCAAAAGCATGCAAACTGGTGTAAGGTTTGGTATAGCATAGTCAATCCACAAAACCTAATCAGAAAATGTGCTGCATGCAACATTCCGACCCATCCACAGTGTGCTGAGGTAATACAAGATTTGAGAAAAGATACAAGAATTTTTTGTTCAACATGTCTATCATGGATAGACAATGTTATTAAATCAAGATTGAATGTACAAATAGTTGAGGATGAAGAAGAAGAGGAAGAGGAAGAAGAAGAAGAAAAAGAAGAAGAGGAAAACGGAAGAGAAGTAAACAAAAAATGAAATGACAGAAAAAATAAGGAAAACAAAGAACAAGATAAAGTATGGATGCAGAGATACTCATTGATACTACATATGAGGCAATAAAGCAGCATACTACGAAGAAATAAATTACGATATGACAACAGAAAAGCAAATCCGAAGAGGCTCTACCCAGATCTATACAATGACGGGAAAGAGGAAAAAATAGACAAGAAAGACAAAATCTGCAACCTTTTGAAAAGAGGGAATTGCAGATTTGGAGAAAGATGTTACTACAAACATCCTAAGATATGTCAAAAACTATGAAATATATGGTAAATGTGCATACTTAGATGGATATGGGGATGATTGCAGAGATCTGCATCCAAAAATATGTAAAAAAACCTAAAAGAAGGAAAAGGATGTAAGTTCGACAAAAAATGCAAATATATGCACCCTGTAGCCATGAATCATAATCAAATAAATAACCAACCAAGTAATAAAATCCAAAATAAGAAAGAAACAAATAAAGAGAGAAATCAAGAATATCAGGTAAAAGAGAAAAGCAAACCACCAATGAGATATGCAGAGGTGTCAGCAAAAAATTTCAAAGCATCAGCTCCGAAATTCTACTCAAGAGATAATAACTGTATTTATTATGCAAGAGGATATTGCAGAAACGGAGAAAATTGCAGATTCAGACACAAAATGAATAATTATGATGAAGGAAGATCAAATATTATGGAAAAGTTGGATTTTTTAATGTCAGAATTTCTGGAAATGAAAAAAAGAACAACATACCAGAACAGGAAAGAGACATGGGAAAATCCTTATTACTACCAGTATTAAATGAAGGAGAAAACACGCAAACCATCATAGTGATGAATGCGCAGGGTTTAGTTACGAGTAACTCAAAAAGAAAAATAGAGTACTTAGGAAGAACTAACCCAAATGAAAAGAAAATAGATATAATGAATATAAGTGAAACCTGGTATTCCCAAGAGACTGGGAATGATGATCAAATAAAAGGGTTCCAAACTTATAGATCAGATAGAAAAAATAGAAATCAAGGGGGAACCGCAATATATGGGAAAGACAAAAAACAAGGAAAAATATATGAGAAATATAGTAACTCAGAATGTGAACTAATAGCGGTAGAATTTGAATCTGAAAAATTGATGAACATAGTAATATATAGACCTCCTAATACTAAAGAGTTTGACTTAATAATTGAAAAATTGGATGATATATGTAGAAATCACAAGGACTGGACTATTCTCCTATCTGGTGACTTCAACTTTCCTTTCGTAGAATGGAAAGAACGAATAGGAGATTGTGGTTGTACTTATACATATAAAAAAGAGAGTAATAGTAGTGCAGAAGATAAGAGGCAATTTGAAAAGCTATTAGATATGCTACTAGAATACAACATTCAACAAATAAATCACCTGCCAACAAGAAAGGAAAATACTTTAGACATAGTATTTGTGAACGAGATGAATTATGTTAAAGAAATAATAGTTTATAATGCGAATATTTCAGACCATAATGTCATAGAATTAACAGTTCATTCCAAAGCAAGTGAAAATAGAGATAAGCAAGAAATGAAAAAGTGGGAAGGATATGGAAAATACAACTTTCTACCAGTAAAAAATATAAAATGGTCAGAATTAGAAGAATTAAACAATAAAGATTGGGATAACATTTTCGTAAGTGATGACATAAGGGTAAATACGGAGATATTATATAAATATGGAGAAAATAGTGGAAAAATATATACCGAAGAAGAAAAAGTAAACATCATTCATGCTACCAAGAGACAGAAGGATCTTGTTCCAGAAAATCAGAAAGTGGAAAAAAAGGTCTTGCAAAAGAAAAAAATGCATGGAAAGTTATAGAACTAAAAAGTAAGATAGAAAAATGCAGAACAAAAGATTATACAATCAAAAGAAAATGAAAAACTGGACTTGGAAGAAAAAACCCTATTAAATATCAAGCAAAACCCCAAGCTATTATACTCATATGCGAAGAAGATGAATAAAAGAAGAATAGAAATAGGCCCTCTGAGAATTGAAGGGAGATTAACGAATGAAAAAAAGGAAATTTGCAACATACTGGCAGAACGATATAAGAGAGAATTCACCCCTAGAATAGATAATGAAGATAATGATATAGAAGTAAGGGATGAAAATAGTGAATATTTAGCTGACATAGATATTAATGAAGCTGATATTGTGCAGGCTATTAATGAAATTAAAAATGGAGCTGCTGCAGGGCCTGATGGAATTCCTGCTATTTTGTTAAAGAAAGTAGTTCATTCTATCGCAAAGCCACTTGCAATATTATTAAGACAAAGTGTAGATACAGGCAAGATTTATGATGAGCACAAATTAGCATATATTACCCCTACTTTCAAAAGTGGATCAAGACTAGAGGCAAGTAATTATAGGCCTGTGAGTCTAACATCACATATTATGAAAGTGTATGAAAGGGTAATGAAGAAAAATATTATGAAACATTTAATAAAAAATAATTTGTTTAATAAAGGACAACATGGTTTCGTACCCGGAAAAAGTACACAAACCCAACTGTTAGTCCACCGTGAGAACATATTCAAAAATATGAAAAGCGGAAATGAAACAGATGTGGTTTATTTAGACTTTTGCAAAAGCTTTTGATAAAGTAGACCATAATATATTAGCGAAGAAAATTAGAAAACACAATATCGTGGATAAAGTAGGAAGATGGTTAAAAGAATTTTTACACAACAGAAAACAGATAGTTATTGCAAACGACGAGAAAATCGGATGAAGTCAAGGTAATATCCGGTGTGCCGCAAGGTACGGTGTTAGCTGCAATACTGTTTGTTATTATGATTGAAGACATAGACAATAATGTGAAGGATTCGGTAGTGAGTAGTTTCGCAGATGACACAAGAATAAGTAGAGAAATTACTTGTGATGAAGATAGGAACGCTCTACAAAGAGACCTTAACAAAGTATATGATTGGGCAGAGGTAAATAGGATGGTATTTAACTCTGATAAATTTGAATCAATAAATTATGGAGACAGAGAAAGAAAGCTATATGCATATAAGGGACCTAATAATGAGACCATCACAAATAAGGAAGCAGTTAAAGACCTTGGTGTGATGATGAATAGGAACATGTTATGCAATGATCAAATAGCAACTCTGTTGGCAAAATGTAAAGCAAAAATGGGAATGTTGTTACGGCACTTCAAAACAAGAAAAGCTGAACACATGATTATGCTTTATAAAACATATGTTCGTAGTCCACTTGAATATTGCAATATGATATGGTACCCACACTATCAAAAGGATATTGCACAAATAGAGAGTGTACAAAGGTCCTTTACAGCTAGAATAGAAGAAGTTAAGGACCTAGACTACTGGGAAAGACTACAATTCTTTAAAATTATATAGTCTAGAAGGAGAAGAAGAACGCTACATGATAATTCAGGCATGGAAACAGATAGAAGGAATAGCAGAAAATATCATGGAACTAAAAATATCAGAAAGAGCAAGCAGAGGTAGATTAATAGTGCCCAAAACTATACCAGGAAAAATAAGGAAAGCACACAGGACATTAATCCACTACGCACCAGCATCGATAATGCAGCGTCTATTCAATGCGTTGCCAGCTCATCTGAGGAATATATCAGGAGTGAGCGTAGATGTGTTTAAGAATAAGCTCGACAAATATCTAAACTGCATCCCAGACCATCCAAGATTGGAAGATGCAAAATATACCGGAAGATGTACTAGCAACTCTCTGGTAGACATTAGAGGTGCCTCACACTGAGGGACCTGGGGCAACCCGAACAAGATGTAAGGTCTGTAAGGTAAGGTTAGGGCTGGCCCGATGGATTAGATATTTTTACGAGGCTAGGAACCAATTGGTCACCTAGCAACGGGACCTACAGCTTATTGTGTGATACGAACCACACTATATCGAGAAACGAATTTCTATCACCAGAAATAAATTCCTCTGATTCCGCGTTGGCCGAACCTGCAATCGACCTTCGGACCACCGGATTGGCAGCCGAGCGCGAAAACCACTCGTCCAGCGAGGAACTCGAAAACCTTGAACCTGAGATACTAAGGATATGACTCACTAAATTCTCGCGTTTGCTGTTTGCCATTTAAAGCGTGATTCACTTCCTAAAGGTTATAAAAGGGGGGATGGGGGGGGGGGGTGGGGGGGGGGGGGCCACATATTTCTGTAAGTCGCCCCCTGCTAGTTCATCGTCCGCGCGCCTCTGTTTGCGACATTCCTAGGCATAATAATATTATTGTCATGCAGTCAGAAATATTCCAGCTGGGTTTTATCTAAAACAAATATTCCCGTCGACGCTTGTTAGATTAAACACAAAAAAATTAAAAGGTTCTTGTACCTGACAATGAAATGAATAGTGGAATCCGGATTTAACTCGACGGCAATAAGGGATATGTTACAAAATTCATTCGTAACTTGTCCTGGTGAATGCTGAACCTTGCAGGGCGCATCATGACCTCTGAGTTATTTTTTTTCTCTCCTCACTTCCTACTTGCAATGCTAATGAAGAGATAGAGATGAAGATAATGAAGGAATCTGCGTATCAACAAAGTAAGCCAATTACTTTCATAGAAAATTTTTTTATCTAAGTTGATGTTTCTTACTATACACCTGTGGAAAATATTTCAAGTAATTTTTTTCAATAATAGAGAGTCGGCGTGACATAAATACATCATAAGAAACTGGACCAAACTTCAAAATATATTCTAGTTGTCACTTTTTACCGGACGAGCCTGTAGCTGTGATAACCAGAATACACTTTTAGCTTCTTGAATTCTTCACACTTTTTTGAATACCTTTCAGTGTAAAGGGGCGATGTTTACTGTTTTCCCGGATAAAAACGTCATTCCAAACATGGAATTTAGTTGCAAATCCAAATGTATTCCGCGAAAAATATCTTTGCATTATATGAAAGTTATATTTAGACGCAGGGGCGTAATTTGGCAAAAAAAAAAAAAATTCCCTGATAAAGAAGCACAAAATATTCATCTCAGAAGTAGCGTAATAAAGAGTACAAAATATAAGGGTGAATGTTTAAAAACTGATATTTTTGTAAATTTGTAATTATTCGTTAAAACTGGCCGAGGATTAATCTATACGCAGGCATCCATAGATGTTAAAATACGATACAAGTTTTGTTCAGAAATAACTGGGAAAAATAGAAAACGAACGAACATTGAGACCAAATACATATCAAATACTGAGACCAAATAAATATCAAATACTGAGACCAAATATATTTCAAATACTGAGACCAAATACATATCAAATACTGAGACCAAATAAATATCAAATACTGAGACCAAATAAATATCGAATACTGAGACCAAATATATTTCAAATACTGAGACCAAATAAATATCAAATACTGAGACCAAATACAATTCAAATATTGAGACCAAATACAAATCAAATATTGAGACGAAATACATATCACCTTAAAACGGAACACTGTGTCTATAACATATCTTAGTAGAAACCCCTAGAAGTTTTCATGATCAGAGGCCATTAAGGATTGACCTTAATTATATCCCAAGTTTAGAGCGTGATCAGAAGGCCCAATAAATTCCCTTCGTAGCGGCTGACATGAGCTATGCTAATTATCATTAACTTCTCACATCGCTGAAATGAAACTTAATTTCTTGAACTGAATTATATAATATAATTTATACTATACATAAATAAACATATATTTAGAAATATTTATAAGTATATGTATATATAAATATAAATATATACACACACACACACACACACACACACATATATATATATATAATGGTCACTCTTTCTAGGATATATAATATATATATATATATATATATATATATATATATATATACACATACATACATATATATATACATACAAACATTAAGCTACAAATGTCCTTTAATACCCTGGTCCGTTGGGGCATCACTGAAGTCCTGATTTCTCCTGTACGCGCTCGAATCCACGAGAGGGCGAAATTATTATAGACTAGAAAATTCCCTTCAATTAACATATATGAAAACATATTATTTCCGAGGTAGAGCGAACTGGGTATTAAAGGACATTTGTACCTTAATGCGTATTATATGAACCTGCTATACATCAGAATAATCAATCTTAGTTCTCGAACACTAGAATAATATAAAACACTACATACTTAGATATCATATCTTATCTTATGATACACTGAAACACCACACTTCTGCATAAATTGTAAATTGCCTCCCTAGAAAGTGATACTTCTTATCAGGAGATATCTAACGATAACAAAATTGGTTATTGTAAATCCATGTATTCAATCCTCATCGATCCAATAAAGCTGATTTGTCATTCACTTTCCTAGTTACTGAGATTTTCCAGTAAACAGCGCCATTATGAATACTAGCAAACATATGTAAACCGAAATTATGTATGATAAACTCGTAAAGTAACTAAGTCTACGGTCATAACCAGCCCCGTTTCCGGGAATCCCTTCTCCCCCAACCCCCTTAGGAAAGGGAGGGAGGTAGGATGACACCCCATTATAAACAATCTTATGAGTCCCCACTACAACCCTGCCAAGTTTCATGCCCATCGGACCAGTCGTTTGGACGTGATTGAATGACAGACGGACGGATAGACATAACACCCATTATAGTAAGATTACTACTACTATTATCATAATAGAGAAGAACATTTAGTTCGTGGGGTTCATCTAAACTTCTAATTCTCCAACTCGGAACAACTTGGATTTCATAATCATCATAATAATAATATCAGCATCAAAACTTTCTGACAAATTGTCACGAACTGGCTGAAATGAGAGGACGAAAATGAAGCGAAAATATCACATCTGAATAATTTATCCATCTTCGACTTTTCTGCAACTCGGCGATGTACAACAGGCTGCCTGTCTCTACGGTATTAAGTTCGATAAGGGGAAAAAGGAAATCAGATTCCAAAACGCGAACAGATTTCGATAAAGAGAGAGCCCAGACGAACTAGGAAAGTTCGAGAAATGGCACAGCGAGCTAGTGAGCTTTAGCGCCACAAGGGAATTACTAAATATGACTACATGCATACCTGCATGTATGCATAAGTAAATATACATATATACATTTACATCTATAATAATGCTAGAACTTGCAAAAATATAAATTATGTTCAGACTAAAGTAACTATGGTCCTTACATAACAAAGCCGCTAGTTCATTCAAGAAAGAGAGAGAAAGAGAGAGATTATATATATATATTTATATATATATATATATATATATATATATATATATATATGTATGTATGTATGTATGTATATACAGTATATATATATATATATATATATATATATATATATATATATATATTTAGCTCCTTCTCTCTCTCTCTCTCTCTCTCTCTCTCTTGACTAAGCTAGCGGCTTTGTTATGTAAGGACCATAGTTACTTTAGTCTGAACATAATTTCTATTTTTACAAATACTAGCATTATTATAGATGCAAATGTTTATATGTATACGTATATACATATATATAGTATACATATATATATATATATATATATATATATATATTATATATATATATATATATATATATAATGTATAAGATTTTCGTAACAATCAAAGACTACAACTCAAACAGGAAAAGAGAGAAGATCTGACGGAACATCTTCCCCCAAAATATTCGGTGGAAGTTGACGAAAAACAAACAGTCAAACCCGACGTTGTCCTTTGGCACGGAAGCCTCTAGACATGTAACGTCGGAGCCATACTAACGAGGAAACGTTTTTCACCTAATACGCGTATTAACGAGCACCGACAATTTATGTCTTCCGGTTTCACCTTCCAACAAAACGAGGGTCTGGAGGTCTGGGGAAGGGAGCAGGGGGGTAGGGGGAATGGGGGCTAAGGCGGTGGAGAGAGAGAGAGAGAGAGAGGGGCAGGCGGGGGGGGGGGGGGGGGGGGGGGGGGGGGGGGGGGGGGGGGGGGGGGGGTGGGGGGGGGGGTATGAGAGAGTGCGATAGAGGCAGCAAAAGGAACACGATATTTCTGGGTGTCTAGGTTAAGTCTGCGCTCTAGTCTCAGTAGAGAGAGAGAGAGAGAGAGAGAGAGAGAGAGAGGGGGGGGTAATAGGTAGGTAGGTTTGTTTGCACCTCATTTTGCCGGAGCCACGGCAATATCTCTCGGCTGGAGGCGAAAAATGTGGATCGTTTTGTAACCATTGTCGGAAATATCGGAAAAACGGTTAAATTCTCCTCCTCCTCCTCCTCCTCCTCCTCCCCTCCTCGTCTCGGGCGAGGAGGACCATCAAGGATCATCAAGACATTTGGCAATCGGGCTGTGTGGTGGACCCGTGTTATGAATCCCAGGGGAAATCAGGTCACCGCGTTCGTGACATCTTTCCATTCCGGGATTTTCAAAAATGCTCGGCATGTTTGTCCAGGGAATGATCGTGTTAACAGGAAATCTGCCTATCAGCGCCGCAGGAAGCACACAAACAAAAGTCTCGTAAGCATCTGAGGGTAAACTAATTTGCGGCTATAACTTTGCAGTGATTCGGTAAGATGACAAATATGTAGCTTTGGAACGCAACTTTAAGTTGAGAAGAGTAGCATTACATATGTTTATTATAAGCAAAACAAAAGAATTTTATGCAATGCAATGCAATGCAAAAAAAAAAAAAGAAATTATGTCAGCGTGAAAGTAAGTTGACAAATATGTTGATCGGGAACGTAACTTTAAGCTGAGAAGAGCTGCATTACATGTTTTCATTATAAGCTAAACAAGAATTTTATGCAATGCAAAAATATATATATATTTTTCTTATGACAGCATAAAAGTAAGTTGACAAGTACGTAGCTTGCGAACGCAACTTCAAATTGAGAAAAGCTACATTACATATTTTTATTATAGCAAAACAAAATAACTTTATGTAATGCAAAAAAAAAATTAAGAACAGAAAATTTTTTATGATAGCATAAAAGTAAGGTGACAAATATGTTGCTTGGGAACGCATCTTTAAGTTGAGAAAAGCTGAATTACATATGTTTATTATAAGCAAAACAAAATAATTTTATGCAATGAAAAAAAAAAAATTTATGACAGTATAAAAGCTGACAAATACGTAGTTTGGGATCGCAATTTAAGTTGAGAAAAGTTGCATTACATATTTTTATTATAAGCAAACAAAAAATTTTGTGCAATGAATACAAATATTTTTTCAATGCCAGCATACACAAACAATTCCACTTCTTGTGGACTAAAATGTGCAGTTATCCGGTAAGGTGGCAAATAAGTTGTTTGGGAACGCAACTTCAAGTTGAGAAGAGCTGCATTATACATGTTTATTTTACACAAAATAAAACAATTTATGCAATGCAAAAGAAAAAAAATTAATGCCGGCATAAAAGTCAATTCCTCTTTTTGTGAGCTTTTTAAAAATGCTAACATCATCAAACAGCGCACGGTATTATATCTTAGCACACAATACAACGGTAAATAATAATGATTGCATTCAGCAATTTAAAATTAATTAAAGGGCCCAGTCACCAAAACCTGCACGGCTAAAGCGAGACTATCAATTTAAGTGCCCGAGGACCGATTTATCACTATAACATGAGCTAAATTTCCTATTTGTATTGTTACAAATTTCGTGACTTGTGCCCTGAAATGCTGACTAACATTGTTTCGTTGCTTTCAGGAAGCCTATAAACCAGCAAGCATATATATGTCTGTGTGTATATATATATATATATATATATATATATATATATATATATATATATATATATATATATATATATTGTCGTGTTGTAGGCATCTCACCTCTAAAGGGTTCGAGCACCTGACGAAGATTGGGGGCTATGGGCACATCCTTTTAAAATCCATTGTGCCTCTGTTGAAGGAAGCAGCCAAATATGCTACTGGTGTTTAGTCAACTGAAGTGTCGCATCCCTGTTTTTGTTATTAGATTAGCTAGCTAAGGACAACACACAGGCTCTTGCACGCACGAGCGGACATGAGTGAAGATAGGCATGGGACTAGCAACCTCATCCCATTACCATCTAAGAAAACCATTTTGGAGGCATTCCCCTTCAAAGAGAAGAAATCATACATGCCAAAAAGAATAAATACGTCAAAAACAAACAGATGAATAAGCTGCTCCCTTTAATAAAGTATGGTTCAAAAGAAGAAGGGGCTAATACTGACTCAACACTCATCTTTTACGTGTTGACTCAAGGAATCTATCCAGGTTTAGTCTGCTAAGCCTGTTTAGTCTACAGATCTTCCACTGTGTCTGTGCGACTCTGCGCGACTTTCCTCTTACTAATATCCTCTTTTCTTCGTACTTATCTCCTATTTTCTTTGTATTTATCTCCTTGGACTTCCAACCACCTATTTTAGATCACTATTTCCAGTAATCTTTCTTCAAAGTATCAGGGACACCGCATTTTCTACCTTCTATTATACTCTTGTCTTTGTGTGATTGATTTGAACGAATTCCTATTGCGCTACATTTTTGGTCCAACCTAGAGCAAACTGTCTCAAACTCATGGGCGAAATAATTTGCCGTTATTTCACACTTACTAACATATTTTATTCACTTGGCACTATTCAATGACACACATTTTTTTTTTGACATTTTGTCCTATTCCCGTTGAAAATTAAATAATCCTGTAAGTAATTTCTTGTTATATTTTGTCGCATTATACGATTCCTATTTCAAAATGATTCGCATCACAAATATCCTTATATTTAATATTTAAATAAGACATTTTCACCTTTCTCTAGCAGCGTCTTTCCTTACAAATCCACTTGTCAGTTCTACTGAACAATCCCAATATTCTCTACACTCCAACGCTAAACCAACCTATTAAATGTGGGTGACTATATTTTAATCACTCTATTTGTGGTTAAGTTGATTTTAATTGCTCATCAAGTTGAAATGGAAGACAGAATGAGTTATTGAATTTCCTCTACTTTCAGGCCTAGTGACCTGGGCCAGGACCCCAACCCAATCTCCCCCCCCCCCCCCTCTCTCTCTCTCTCTCTCTCTCTCTCTCTCTCTCTCTCTCTCTCTCTCTCTCTCTCTCATTTCAACAATTTTGTTATAATGCCCACCAAGAGCCTTGGGCAAGGACACATACCAAGGTTACCCCCAAACCACCACCACCTCCTCCTCCTTCCCCTCCTCCTCCTCCTCCTCCTCCTCCTCCCCTCCTCCTCCTCCTCCTCCTCCTCCTCCTCCTCCTCCTCTCTCTCTCTCTCTCTCTCATTTCACCTATCTCCGTTGTGATCATCTCTAATCGGGAATCGAAAGGAAGCAGAGGAAAACGGGATATCGGAGACTTATTATCATTATCATTCCCAGACAACATATTTCTGGAAACGGCGTCGACACAAGGGATCATATATCACACACCGGTGTTATTCGCCCGTCAAAAACATCATGTAATTAGGCGACACTGTTCCCAGCAACAGGCCTCAGGGTATAGCCATAGACGTCAATTAGCTTTTGATGGGTACGATATCGTTTAACCAGAATAACTGAGTCTGGAGAGAGAGAGAGAGAGAGAGAGAGAGAGAAGAGAGAGAGAGAGAGAGAGAGAGAATTTTCGCTGACAATGCATCACTTTTAGTATATCGTCCTGCCGTTTTAAATATGCGTAATTACAGTAACGTTTTACAGAGCTCTAACAATAGGTGCCTACTGATCAACGTTATTTTATGTTGAAATAATATATATATATATATATATATATATATATATATATATATATATATATGACTTGCAAAATAGTTTTGTTACAATAGAGTCCACAAAAACGCCAAAATATATATTGTATATTTTGGCGTTTTTATGGGCTCCTTTTACTATTTTTATCAATATATATATATATATATATATATATATATATATATATATATATATATATATATACAAATATATATATATATATATATATATATATATATATATATATATATATATATGTTTGTATGCATATATATCTGTGTGTGGGTGAGCAACAGGAATATGTGTATATATATATATATATATATAATATATATATATATATATATATATATATATATTAAATCAAATTCGTTCGATATCCAGTATCATTACTCATGGACCAAGTCTCTTCTGTTCTATTTCAACCCAGGAAAATGCTTGTATTTTTTATAATGGAGGAAACAATATTAAGTAAAGCAAAAAAATAAAAAACAGTAAGAGCAGAGAGAGAGAGAGAGAGAGAGAACTAGGATTTCCTAATTATCCCTCTAAAAAGTAATATCAACTTTGAACTTCCTGCGAAGAAAATAATAATAGGGAAACTTTTTTTTTTTTTTAATCCTGTTTAGTTCAAAAGAAAATTATCTATGAGGAAGGCGCCTATATAACAGAACTTTGAGACACGAAACTTTTAAATGTCAAACTTTCGGAAGGAGAGAGAAGAGAGAGAGAGAAGAGAGAGAGAGAGAGAGAGAGAGAGAGAGATCGTTCAAATTTAATGATCCCAGACTGTAGACCTTCCGGTAAAACGGTCTTACATTTTTTCCACATAAAAAAAAGGTAAAAAAAAAGGAAAAACTGACATATACACAAATAGATGCTTTTCTTTTTTAAAGACTAATATATACATACGAATAGACGATCCTATGGGAAACAGAACAAGGACAATGATGAATTAAAAAGAACATGGCGTGATCCGGCCTCCAGCTTACCCGGGAATGTAATGTAAATAATGTAAATAAGAACATGTTAAAATCTATGGTCAAATATAACCTTGTTTCACTAACGAAAATTAAAATGAATACGCTATAATTTTATTAGAAATAATTTTTCTGTTTACTGTTTAATATGCACATTATTTTTTATATTTTCATTCTAAAAAAAAAATAAATCATAAATATCCTTCCCTACAATTCATGTGTCTTTAATTCAACGCAAAACACCTCTTTCAGACCTTCTTAGGCTCTTCCATAGACCTTTCCTACCGCCCTAACAACAACAAAGTATATATTGGCAGACATTCTTATTCCCGTTTTCTTTAACCTATGATTCCAGGAGTCCGCGGATGATCAATGGTCTTATTTGCTAACACAGTAAGGCAACATTCCATGGTCTCGCCACTCGATTACTGGCCGAATCCATCGTCGTTTGCTATGCTGACCGTTTGCCTTGATTGTTTACCCTATGCGTTGCGATATTCGGCCTTGACCTTGTGTATTTAGTGAAACGAACATCTTGCGAGTCTGCGACAACTCGAACACAGTGGTAGTTCGCTTTATTTTTCACTAATTTAACTGGTTGTTCACTTAACTGCATGTTATGATAGTTGCGCACTTCATTTGTTTTGTTTGTATGGTGCTTTTACGTTGCGTGGAACCAGTGGTTATTCAGCAACGGGACCAAAGGCTTTACGTGACTTCCCGAACCACATCGAGAGTGAACTTCTATCACCAGAAATACACATCTCTCACTCCTCAATGGAATGGCGGAGAATCGAACCCGCTACCACCGAGGTGGGAAGGTAATACCATACCAACCACGCCGCTGAGGCGCTTCGCACTTCATTTAGATTGTTATAATCAACAATAATTTGTTTTAAAATTTACCTTTGTACATGAAGTATTCTTTGTCCTGTTTTCCTAGTTTATACGTTTACCAGAGTTTCTTGTGGTCAAATTGTAAATGTGTAGATTGGAGAAACAAATCCACAGTTATGTAAATGTACATACATTTTAATTTAAAATTCTAAGGATAGCTTTCGGGAGTCTGTTCTGTTCCCCTTATCAATCAATATGGGGAACCGAACAGATTCCCGAAGGCTATCTTTCAAGTTTTAAATATATGTACATTTACATAACTGTGGATTTGTTTCTCCATCTGAAGATTCATGCTACTATGAGGATATTTTAGTGTGTAGATTCTTATGCTACTTGCAAATTATTTTAATAACATCCATAAACTGCTTGGTAGTGATTTCTATATTTAAATAAACTCTGAAAGAAAGTGGCTAAAAAAATGTCTGGAAATACTTAAAACTTTTCAAGTCGTATAGAATACTGTATACAGAAAAAAATATTTCATAATGCTTTGTGGTTTTATTTGATGAATTAGATTATATTGTTTTTTTCCTTCATTTGTTTTCAAAATATTTTCTTTTTAATTATTCTGACTTGGAAATAATGACAAATAAAGACCTAAAAATCAATGAAGAGCTATTCAAAAATAAAGTGTATACATGTGTCAAGAGAGAAAACATTTGCTGGAAACTATGCTGACATCTAAAGAAAAATTCTTAAAAAAAAAACAAAAATATATTTTTAAAAGATTCCAAATATTAGTTGAGGTTTTCACAGCCAATTTAGATTTTTCGGCTGAGTAAATAAAATGGAAGAGTGGAATGCTCAACGCAAGCTGAACCTGAAAGAGGAGTTTATACGCTTATGTGTATAACCTTGACTGTTTGGCCGTATTTAAAACGGCTCGCGCTCTCAGCCTAATATCCTTGCATAGCCGCAAGCTACCAAACATATTATACATACTCGCTGGGGTGCGTAAATATACATAAATACATACTATATATATACATATTTATACATATTTATACATAAATATATTTTATATATATACTAATAAATTAAATATATATATATATATATATATATATATATATATATATATATATATATATATATATATATATATTCTGGAACGTGATATATGCATGAATAAAGGTGTAAGCTACGAAGGAAAGTGAGACACTGGAGTGGCTGCAAGATCTTTCGACTCAAGACCTTCACTTAGCTAAGTAAAGATCTTGTAGCTACTCCAATGTTTCACTTTCCTTCGTGGCTTATACCTTTATATATATATATATTATATATATATATATATATATGTATATATATATATTAATATATATATATATTATATAATATATATATATATATATAAGATACATACACATGATAGATTAAATAGAGGAAAGTGAAACACTGCTTGTTAACTCAGGTTATACCTATAAAAACCAATGTAGACATTCAATACAGAAGAGCACTTCAAGCAACATTTCACTTCAGGTAACCAAATACAGTCACAACCAGTACAAGACTAAACAATGAATCTTTCCTTCCACATCGATTGTAATCTATTTACGTTCTCTCCCTGCCAGACTTCATGCCAGCACCTGTTTCTTCCAATTCTACCTCACTTCAGGTAAGTCAACAGGTTTATTTAATTTATCATGGATAAAAATCTCAAATTCCAAAGCCGCGTCGTCTTATTTTCTATATCCAGTGAAGCCATAGATTTTCAAGCTCATTTATTAATGATTGGGTTTCCTCAATCAGTGTTTAACGATCTACTCCTTAAGCTGTTATCCGACTAGAAGACCAACCCCCCCAAAAAAAATAATAAATAAATCCCACAGTTATGAGGAAACAACAGGTAACGCGTCATTCAAACTACAAAATGATTTAATGCCAAATGCGGATAAATCAGCGATAGAAAAGGATTGATATTATACGATAAAGACACGACAATGCTTGGCTTTCCCATCTTGGTGCAACGAGAAATAACTAAATGGCTTTTAGGAAACACAAGTGCTGACGTAAATCGAGGGGAAGACAGCGACCAAATTTCCATATCCATCTTCCATTTCCCTTATTGTACACATTTGCGTAGAGACAACGTCACTACCGAAATAAAAAAAATATATGGCTGACTTTACTTTTCAGAATTACAGAAAGACTGAGAGAGAGGAACAACATAAAAAGGCAGCTAAGAGACGAGGATGCCTTTATGGTATCAGGAACGAGAGCGCAGCCGGAAAATTTCCGTTTTTGTACTGTACCTGTTTTAAAATTTAGATTAAATGATCTCGGGCCCTTCCACGGTCCCTCCCCCCTCCCCATCATTCCCACCCTCCCCCTCCCCCCCATCCTCCGATTCCACATCCTTGTCACTGCTATTAACATAATGCTGAAATATTTTTTTCCGAACGGCTGCGTTCAGAAGAGCTATTTTCTGTCTCTTGCCACGGCGTCG
>NC_061110.1:94642339-94644839 GCF_015104395.2 Macrobrachium nipponense | reverse complement strand
AATGTTTACCGCAAATGCTCTCCTAATAAAATAGCATGTCCAGCAGATACCGTTCTTAACATATCACTACTTTTACACAACTGTAAAGCCAAATTTTTATACCTAACATTTTGCTTTCTCAGAAAAACTAAAGCTAAACTCAGTAAAAACACAAACAAAATCATAATACTAAGTTCAAAAGGAATACATTTACTTCCTTTGAAAATAAACAATTTTGTTTTTATAACATGCACACGTAGTAGAATACTGTCTCGTCCCTAGCAGGATAACCCCGAATCAATTAATCAATGACTGAAAACCATCAAAGCATTTTACCGACAAGTTTACAAAGAGAAATTCCTCTGTCAGTTTACCCACGAAAGACAGATCACCTTGCACGACCTCCATTTTACACTTGATGTTGTCGTGAATTGTCGTCCACATCGCAGACCTGATCTATATCAGAAGCGACAAAAATTACGCTTCCGTATTAACACGCGGGACAAATTCATTTGGAAAGCAAACTTAGGGGTGAGGAGAGACATGCATAATTTATCTGAGAGGAAGAGATGTTTGTACAAGAACTTCGGGAGCCAGTTTGAATGCCATGGCGAGGAGGGAGGTCTTTCTGTAACGTCTCGCCTGCATTTGTGGAAATACCAAGATAGACAGATAGATAAATACATACCTATACAGGTAGCTTCACATATAGATAAAACATTAGCAAAATGCTCTCTAGAGGAATGGTTATTGAATGCTAAGTATGCTTATACATTATGCATGATATATACGTATTCTTCGGATTCAATAATCATTCCTCTAGGAAACTTATATATACTGCATACCTTGAGGCTTCATTAAAAAAATAGTAAAATTTCGATAGTCTTTCAGTATTCAGTACATTTAATTCAAGAGTTTGCCCCGTCTTTACTTAAACCATGAGGGCTAAACATAAATAAATCATGCATATAAACTTATTCTAAATTGCCATCAACTTATGACCGAAAATCATTTAAAAAAATGAGTATTAATTTATCATCAGAGCAATTTTGCGAGCTCCCATAATAAAACATCTTTTAAATAAATTTAATTAACTCATATATTGAATTTTTCAAAATAACTTTTTTTCACAGTTCATAGAGTATTGATGGAAATACCATATATCCCAAAATTCACATAACATACAGAGGAAATAATCTGTATAATAATCACACTATCTCATCTATTTTGTATAAATTTATGGACCTTGCAAATTATCTTTCACCGAAATCATTTGTGTCCAACCTCCGGAAATCCTCAGAATTTCTCACATAAATGTCATTCGACAATAAATACTCATAAGATCTGAAATAAGCCTGTAGAGAAATACTTTTCAAAATAATTTTTGTAAAGCCCTTAATAGGATTAAACACAATGAAATGCACACCGGTAAATTAATGATGTGGGCCAGATTTGCCAGAACAAAATTATAAAAACATCAATTTCTAAAAATACAATTTGCCGAATTTTTTTTCACATTCATAAAAATGCACTTATCCTTTATACTAATTGTAAACAAAAATGCTATAATTACGCACTTCAGTCATTACGCCAATAATCATTAAAGGAACAATATTAACATAAAGTATGAATTGCATAAGAAGGTATATAGGCATGTAAGAACACAATTTATTACTATCCATAAGAAGGTGTATAGGCAAATAAGAACACGCTTTATTATTATCCATAAGTATGTGTGTTGGCATATAAGGACACTTTATCATTATTCATAAGGTGTATAAGCATATAAGAACACACTATTATTATCCAAAAGAAATGAAGAGCTTTTCAGAGTATGGTCCTCAAATACCAATAGAATTAATATTCTTGCAATAGACGGAAGGAAAATATCGACAGTGTTGATAATTTTACTCCTAAAGCGATTACGCTTTGTTCCGATTCTCAAAGCTCAGTATTTTTTAGAATTCCCTTTATAAATATTCTATAAAAAGTGCATATTATACAAACTGTTAGATCTGCTGTATAATATTGTTATCACCTAAATATATTAGTACAACAAATATAAATAAACTATAACACCAAAAATCGTAGTCACCTTCTAAATGTATTTATAGTTAAGCGAAGTAACATTACAACACAACCTCAGGGGAAAATCAATGCCACATAAAAAGTAAAGAAACGAGAAGAAGAAGAAGAAGAAGAAGAAAAAAACAAGAAAGAAATTAAGCTTTTGTATCATGCACGCGTCACGGTGCAAAATGCCTCCGGGTTGACATGCACAACAATTGGGCAGATTTGCTCTCAGAGATGACGAAATCGGGGCAAATGAAACCACTACCCCCCCCGCCCCCCGACTCCCCCCGCCAACAACCAATGCACGAGCTAGATTATACGATCTGACGGAGGCACGTCAGGAAGCCTAACATGCAATGTCTGGACGATTCCGTAATTCCTGACGATTCCGTAATTCCCGAACGATTCCTTTTACGGGAATTTTCGTGGCGTAACTTTTGGGATTTGG
>NC_061110.1:94634839-94639839 GCF_015104395.2 Macrobrachium nipponense | reverse complement strand
TACCAAAAAGAATAATGCACGACAAGAGAAAGACAGAGACAGTTACCAAGAAGAATAATGAACGACGAGAGAAGGGGAGAGTGAGAGAGAGAGAGAGAGGGAGATTAAGAAAGAACGACAAAGAGAGATTTAGCAAGAACAATAACGAGAGAGAGAGAGAGAGAGAGAGAGAGAGAGAGAGAGAGAGAGAGAGAGAGAGGACCTTAAGATGAGGGTTAACATTACCATAACTTCGATTACGAAAAAATCGAACTCGGGCCACCTTCCTTTTAAGGAAGATGGTGGGAATGAGGACGGTAATAATACGTGGAAATGACAAGAAACGAGGAGGAAAGGATACACTGAAAAGAAGGGCTAATTCAATGAAGGACTGACGAAGTAGCAAGATATTGTGAAGTACGTGAAAATAATTTTAATAATTGAGAAGTTGGTGAATGATGACGAAGAAAATGAGTTTAATTCAAGGTCTGTTCAAATATGGCTATAAAAATTTGCAACCACAAACAAAATATATATATATATATATATATATATATATATATATATATATATATATATATATATATATATATATATATTATAATCATGTCTTCCATTTCCTTGAAGTAACCTAAAATACCTGCTTTTTATCTCAAATTTTTTACTCGAATGCTGTTGTATTAAATATATATATATATATATTATATATATTTAATTAATTATACATATATAATATATACATATATTATAAATAAATAATATATATATATAGATATATATCCAGATATATATATCATACACACATATATATATAAAATAAATTAAAAAATAATATATATATATAAATAAATAAATATATAGATATATATATATATATTATATATATGTGTGTATATATATATATATATATGAAATAATTAATATTTTGAGGCCACATGCGAGCACCAGCTAGATTAGAAAAGAACTTGGGCGCATCACATTTTGTTCATGGAAGTACGACTTGATTCCGAGGGCAAATACTCGAGGCTGCTTTTAATCAAGGAGACAAACAACGTGGACCCGTCTCAAGGGCCATGGGACCTAGAAGAGTTCGACCATATTTTTTTTTTTTTGGGGGGGGTGTGCCTTTTTATTTATTCTTCTCATTCTAAATAGACGAGCGCTCCTTATCATCCGAGCATTGCCGGAAACTAACGAACTCTATATATCACTTAATTGGCTGCGATTTAGAAAGTCTCCATGTAAGCATTTCTCCCGTGCGCCATAAAAAAAAAATTAGAAAAAAATATGAAAAGAATGGAGACCATTACAGGAGGAATAATGACCTTTCGTTCTCATTTTGCATCAATTATATACGCTATATTGTGCGTATAGTATATGTATGCACGTACGTGTTTATTTATATAAGATTGCTTGAAAAAGATGGAGACGTTACGTGAAGAATAATGAGCTTCCTTATATATATATATATATAATATATATATATATATATATAATATATAATATATATATATATATATATATATGTAGATCATATATACGTCACATACATACACATATATATATATATATATAAATATTACTAGATCTATCTATCTATCTATCTATCTATCTACCTATATATATATATATATTATATATATATATATATATATATATATATATATATATATATATATATATATATATATATATATCATCTCAATTGACTGTACTTCTCCCTTAACTCATTTCTGGGTCCGATTTCAAACAGTAACAGCGTAACAGCTACTACTAATGGCGTAGCAAGGTTGCGTGTTGCATAACAAGACGGGTCAATAGGAAATTTGGTAATGACTCACGGAAGGCCACCCCCTACAAAAAAAAAAACACTGGGGTAAACTTTATTTGGCTCCTTACACGACACAAAAAAAAAAAAAAAAAAAAAAAAAAAAAAAAAAAAAAAAAAAAAAAAAAAAAAAAAGGAGTCCGCTCTCGACAGCATGACCATTTTGTCATTACCTCTGAAGAATTATAGGTCGCGCTGCAATTTGCAAAATCGATATCACCGAATTGCCGAACGCCACATTTCGGGGGTTTTTCGTCTTTCTCTCGCGTTTGTGAGGGACGTCAATCGAATGGCGTCGTTAACGTCAGCTCGTCCAATCTGCGTTATTTACATAGCTTGGGGGGTCTTCAATTACAACAAATAAGAAGAGGACGTGAGATACAGACAGACTCTTAGCTTTCACGCACGGGTATTTTCGTCAACAAAGATCTAGCTACGATATGCAGGAAAGTAGTAATAAATACTAAGAACATACAAAAGTATCGTTCTTAATTATCGCTTTGCATTTTTGCTATTCTTTTTAATTACAACAAATAAGAGCAAGTCATACAATACATTCAAAACTCTTTACTTCCACGCACAGGTATTTTAGTAAACAAAGATCTAGGTACGAAGAAATTATGAAAATACGCAAGAAAAAAAAAGGTGCATGAAAAAAAGAACGAAATTATAGACGAATATACTTACAAAGAATCGCTTTTAATTTTCGCTATTTTCATTCTTCTTTATCCGTGACACAAACACGAAGAGAGTAAGCCCAGTAGGAATCTTACACGCATGGGTATTTTAGTATACAAAGGAAATTATGAAAATATGCAGAAAAAAATATAAAAACTACGAATATAGACGAAAATCTTTCTTAACAATCACTTTTCATTTTCTCAATTCTTCTTGTCTCTTTTTCGTGACAAAACTACGGGGAAAGAAAGCATGTAATGGATTCAGACTCTGACTTACGCGCACCGACATTTTTAGTAAACAAAGGAAATTATAAAAACTACCGATATAGACAAGTAGTATCCTTTTCAACCGTCACTTCATTTTCTCTGTTCTTTTCTTCTTCTTCTTCTTCCAGTGAAACAAACGTGGATGGGGAAAAAACCTCTAACTTGGAGTCATAAACGACCCGACATTCCCGGACGGTCGATTTCTATCTCGCTGAACCGTAAAAGTGTCCCCCCCCCAACAAATCCAGGAATTTTTGAGAGGCCCACATCTCTCTCTCTCTGGTTCTAACGAGAGTATTCTGAACGCCATGAATATTCTAAAAACCAAAAACCAAAAACAAAACAAAACATCACATAATGAACAAAATTCAATGCCCTAGGAATCTTCGAATAACCATAATCTTCAAATTTCGGTCTCGTGAAATGTTCTTAAGAACGGTGTTTACCTATTCTTCCAAAGATTATGTTTAATGGATCAAGAATATCCTGCAGGCCTTATTCCTATAATAGGAATGGATATAATTTTATTAATGAACTACACATTCATCTTAGACCAGTCCTCATTGGTCTCAGATTAAGGTGGCCAGATATGAGTAGTTTATTAATAATGTTACTCCCATTTTAAGAATAATGGATGGAGAATATTCTTTGTGCATTAAGCATAATCTCTGGAAGGAGAGGTACATAACGTTCTTAAGAGCATCCCGCAAGGTAAAAATTTCAAGACTATGGCGTTCCGAAGATTCCATCTGAAATTGTTCGTCATTGTATAGCTTGAAGAATACTCGTAGGTTTTTTGTTTCAAATCGAGAACCTCTGACATTTACAAACGAATGAACATATCAGTTATTTCCCTCACGAAGACGTGTAATGAACCGTGTTCGAGAAGTGTCATCATCAAGCAATGAATGCTGCGCCATCAAGCTCTATTGAATTTCTTTCGTTATTGAAGCATGAATTACCTCTTTATTGTTTGAATAGGGTCTGATAAAGCGTTCAACCCTTTTTGGCAGGTCAAAATCATTAGAATTATTCACGCAGGGATATATTCATATTCTATCGCCTTGCTTCTTTCTTTCTTTTGAAGTTTTTTTTTTTTTTTTTTTTTTTTTTTTTTTTTTTTTTTTTATGTTCTCATGCTAAGCATGTTTGGGATACATGGAACCTGTAGCTAAAAACCATTCTATCCTGATATATAATTAGAGTCCCCCCCCCCCCCCCCACCCCCCCCCCCCCCCCCCCCCCCCCCCCCCCCCCCCCCCCCCACACCCTCTCTCCCCCCCCCCCCCCCCCCCCCCCCCCGCTCTCTCTCTCTCTCTCTCTCTATCTCTCTCTACTCTCTCTATTCTCTCTTCCTTCTAACTCTCTCGCTTCTCTCTCCTCTCTCTCGTAATACAGCATACTTTGAACAGAGGAACCATTACACTGAAATAATATTACAAATTAAATAGCTCACATGTATTGATTCAGTGACACACACATTATATATACTATATGAATATATAATATATATATATAGGTATATATATATATTATTATATATATAATAGATATATATATATATATATATATATATATATATACACACACACACACTTCATAACCTACAGCTACAGGGGAAAAGTTTCCTTGAGAAGAATTAATCGAAAATTATCATAACCGCCTAAAAATAAATATATATTTATCAGCGATATATAACAGTCATTGTACACGAGCACATATATGGGCTCATAATTATCATAAATAACAAAAAACAATTAAAAACTCATTACCAGACCTTTATAAAACCATCGTATTCGACTAGTTCCATAAAACAAAAAACAATTTCGACAAACATAAACAAATGAATATGAGAACGGCATCAATAAAAGTATGATTCGTGGATATTTATAGCTCTCTAAAAAGCAATAAAATATTTTATGGCGTAATTTATTGCAATAAAAGGAACAGTACTCTAAATTAATTTATATGCTCCATAATAAAATCCGAGCGCGATGTCAATTACACGCTGTCACCTCCAGCGCTGCTCTGGAAAGCTGGAAATCTGGACCACATGTGCGGCGCAATTCTGCCGCATTTGTGCATCATGCAACGATGAAAACAATTTTTACTCATAATTCTTTTTTATGAAAAATATAATTCATTATTGACCCCCAAAAATTATACGTTAGTAAAGAGAATTTTTACTTCTAATTTTCTACGAAAAATATAATTCATTATTGACCCAAAAAATTATACGTTAGTAA
>NC_061110.1:94599839-94624839 GCF_015104395.2 Macrobrachium nipponense | reverse complement strand
CATGTAAAGCCAGGGACGCAGTGTTACCATACGCAAACAACACACGCTGGTGGACAGATGGAAAAAAACAGAGTATGAAGAGACACAAAAATATGTGGAAAATATATGCGTTACTTAATATTAATTAATGCTCTTAGGTGCTTTCATAAGCATCAACTCAATTGATAACACGCGTATCTTTGAAGGTGGAAAGGATGCAAATACCGTAATTATATAATAGTAAAAATATTCAAGAGAAAAAATGAAATAAACTGAAGAAATTGAACGTATATCATTGTTAAGATACCACAACGATAAAACAAGACACAAAAAAAAACCGACATTTATATAATTTTCATTAAGTTATTTACTATGAAGTGGAGAACTGCATGGTGTAAAAGAAACTTCGAAACATACTACAAGTATCATGAATATTCCCACTTCAGTCATGCCAAAAGCAGTTTTATCTGCATGATACTACTTTCTTCTAAAATGATTAGTACACTATCACGGATTCTCTGGGGAATTTTGATTACAACAATTCTTCAGAACTTAAACGCCTCTGATATGCTGTAAATAGGGTCATGATCATATGACGTCATATCATAGATTCTATATTTTTGTTGACTCGTGTTATGAGATTTTGGTTCAATGCACAAACTTTCTTGGTTTAAGACGAAGCCAAATATTATACTGAACGTCCTTAGTTGTTGGTTATTTTGACCTCCCGAAAACATTCTCAGCTCCACTCCTCAAAGGTTTTTGTTCAAGAAATTTAATCCTGGAATCAAGTGGGATTTGCACATAAATGAATGCAAAGAACTCTGTTCCTGCCATATGTTTTCCAATATGACTCAAAAACAACCACAAGCACCTTACCAGACAGGTCAAATGAGAAAATTTACGGAATTGTGAATAAAAAGGAAATGGGCATTTCAAAACAAAGGTGAATCAACGCACCTTCGGGAATACAGAGGAAGTCGCCTTCGGGAATACAGAAGAAGTCGCCCTTCAAAGAATACCAGAGCAAGTCTGCATACTCAAAGCAAGGTTGAATCCAAAGCTGCCATTCGCGGGAATAACAGAGCAAGGGGTTTGTCTTGCATCTCAAAGCAAAGGTGAATCAACGCGCCTTCGGGAATACAGAGCAAAGTCTGCATCTCAAACAAGCAAAGGTGAATCAACGCGCCTTCGGGGAATACAGAGCAAAGTCTGCCATCTCAAAGCAAAGGTGAATCAACGCGCCTTCGTAAATACAAAGAGCAAGTCTGCTCTCAAAGCAAAGGTGAAATTCAACGGCGCCTTCGGGAATTAATACAGAGCAAGTCTGCATCTCAAAGCAAAGGTGATTCGGGAATCACGCGCCTTTGGAATACGGGAAGCAAAGTCTGCATCTCAAAGCAAAGGTGAATCAACGCGCCTTCGGGAATACAGAGGAAGTCGCCTTCGTGAATACAGAAGAAGTCGCCTTCGGGAATACAGAGCAAGTCTGCATCTCAAAGCAAAGGTGAATCAAAGTGCCTTCGGGAATACAGAGCAAGTCTGCATCTCAAAGCAAAGGTGAATCAACGCGCCTTCGGGAATACAGAGCAAGTCTGCATCTCAAAGCAAAGGTGAATCAATGCGCCTTCGGGAATACAGAGCAAGTCTGCATCTCAAAGCAAAGGTGAAACAAAGCGCCTTCGGGAATACAGAGCAAGTCTGCATCTCAAAGCAAATGAGAAACAAAGCGCCTTCGGGAATATAGAGCAAGTCTGCATCTCAAAGCAAAGGTGAAACAAAGCGCCTTCGGGAATACAGAGCAAGTCTGCGTCTCAAAGCAAATGAGAAACAAAGCGCCTTCGGGAATATAGAGCAAGTCTGCATCTCAAAGCAAAGGTGAAACAAAGCGCCTTCGGGAATACAGAGCAAGTCTGCATCTCAAAGCAAATGAGAAACAAAGCGCCTTCGGGAATATAGAGCAAGTCTGCATCTCAAAGCAAAGGTGAAACAAAGCGCCTTCGGGAATATAGAGCAAGTCTGCGTCTCAAAGCAAAGGTGAATCAATGCGCCTTCGGGAATACAGAGGAAGTCTGCGTCTCAAAGCAAAGGTGAGTCAACGCACCTTCGGGAATACAGAGGAAGTCTGCATCTCAAAGCAAAGGTGAAACAACACGCCTTCGGGAATACAGAGCAAGTCTGCATCTCAAAGCAAATGTGAATCAACGCGCCTTCGGGAATACAGAGCAAGTCTGCATCTCAAAGCAAAGGTGAATCAACGCGCCTTCGGGAATACAGAGCAAGTCTGCATCTCAAAGCAAAGGTGAAACAACGCGTCTTCGGGAATACAGAGCAAGTCTGCATCTCAAAGCAAAGGTGAAACAACGCGTCTTCGGGAATACAGAGCAAGTCTGACTCACAAAAAGCAAAGGTGAAACAACGTGTCTTCGGGAATACAGAGTAGCGATCTCTAAAGCAAAGGTGAAACAACGCGTCTCGGGAATACAGAGCAAGTCTGCCTCAAAGCAAAGGTGAATCAACGCGTCTTCGGAATACAAGAGGAAGTCTGCATCTCAAAGCAAAGGTGAAACAACCGCGTCTTTCGGGAATACAGAGGAAGTCTGCATCTCAAGGGCAAAGAAGGTGAATCAAAGCGCCGTCGGAGGAATACAGAGCAAGTCTGCATCTCAAAGCAAAGGTGAATCAACGCGCCTTCGGGAATACAGAGCAAGTCTGCATCTCAAATGGCTCTGCATCTCAAAGCAAAGGTGAATCAACGGGCCTTTGGGAATACAGAGGAAGTCTGCATCTCAAAGCAAAGGTGAATCAACGCGCCTTTGGGAATACAGAGGAAATCTGCATCTCAAAGCAAAGGTGAATCAACGCGCCTTTGGGAATACAGAGCAAGTCTGCATCTCAAATGGCTCTGCATCTCAAAGCAAAGGTAAATCAACGCGCCTTTGGGAATACAGAGCAAGTCTGCATCTCAAAGCAAAGGTGAATCAACGCGCCTTCGGGAATACAGTGCAAGTCTGCAACTCAAAGCAAAGGTGAATCAACGCGCCTTCGGGAATACAAAGCAAGTCTGCATCTCAAAGTAAAGGTGAATCAACGCGCCTTTGGGAATACAGAGGAAGTCGCCTTCGGGAATACAGAGCAAGTCTGCATCTCAAAGCTAAGGTGAATCAACGCGCCTTTGGGAATACAGAGGAAGTCGCCTTCGGGAATACAGAGCAAGTCTGCATCTCAAAGCTAAGGTGAATCAACGCACCTTCGGGAATACGAGGAAGAAGTGCCTAGGGAAATACAGAGAGAGTCTGCATCTCAAAGCTAGGTGAATCAACGCACCTTCGGGAATACAGAGGACGTCTGATCTCAAAGCAAAGTGACTCACGCGCCTTCGGGAATACAGAGCACGTCTGCAACTCAAAGCAAAAGGTGAATCACCGCGCCTTCAGGAATACAAAAGCAAGTCTGCTCTCAAAGCAAAGGTGAATCAACGCGCCTTCGGAATACAAAGCAAGTCTGCACCAAAGCAAAAGGTGAATCAACGCGCCTTTGGGAATACAGAGGAAGTCGCCTTCGGGAATACAGAGCAAGTCTGCATCTCAAAGCTAAGGTGAATCAACGCACCTTCAGAAATACAGAGGAAGTCGCCTTCGGGAATACAGAGCAAGTCTGCATCTCAAAGCAAAGGTGAAACTACGCGCCTTCGGGAATACAGAGGAAGTCTGCATCTCAAAGCAAAGGTGAAACAACGCGCCTTCGGGAATACAGAGCAAGTCTGCATCTCAAAACCTCAAAACAAAGGTGAATAAATGCACCTTCAGCGCACAGTACTGCAGCATTGGCGTTCTCGTTCCCGAAAGGACCCAATGTCAAAATTAACAGGGAGTTTTCATGATATACAATCGATCTTTCTGTTGCCGATCACCGGCGATACATTAAGACAATGGAGCTGACAATCATCAGTATCGGAAGGACGAAATAAAGCCGACCTTCTCTCTCTCTCTCTCTCTCTCTCTCTCTCTCTCTCTCTCTCTCTCTCTATATATATATATATATATATATATATATAGATATATATATATATATATATATAATATATATATATATATATATGTATATATATATATATATATATATATATATATATATATATATATATATATATTTGTCTCAATTAAAAATCTCTCTCTCTATGTGTCTCAATTAAAAATGGCTAGCAGATTACATGTACATATAAATAGCACGTCTCTCTCTCTCTCTCTCTCTATAGCGACATCAAAACGTTAAATTTGTTACATAAACTCACATATTGCCAAGCTACAATGGATTTCGAGAGTAACTGTTTAATAAAAAAAATACACCAACGTGAATTTTTATACTCTAACCAACTAATAAAGTTCGGTATTGAAAATTTCACTCTTACATCTTTTACAGGTTGCACATTATAGTTTACTGAAACAATACATACTACTAGAGGATAAAGTTGATAGCTTTACGTCTTCCTCTAAAAACCAAATGATGTTACCCATCACAGCTGGGTTCACTGCCCAGCCCAGTCACACACACACAGATATATATATACTATATCTGCAGCAGAAACTTCACCATTTGTACTGATAAATCTATTACGATTACCAACGTTTCGGGTACACGAAATCCCATCATCAGGGCTGAAATAAGAGAAAATGAAAATTCATACATCAGAGTTAAGACTACATTGGCGTATAATAATGATTCATTGACTTTGATTTAATATCATATTTCATTTTAATTATGCTCTTAATGTATGGATCTTCACGTTCTCCCTTTTTAGCCCCGGTGATCTGATACGGTATTCCTGAAACATTGGTGATAAAAACAAATTCATTAATAGAAATGCTGAAGTTGTGCTGCTGATATTGTTCTGATACACACACACACACACACACACACACACACACACACACACATATATATATATATATATATATATATATATATATATAAAATATATAATACTCTTTCATCTATACTTACGATTTCAGGAACACAATAGTATCAAGAACCTAAGATTGGAGCTAGATATACTGAATGAATGATGACGGAACTCTTCGAAAACACTTCATCTTAAGACATGCAAAACACCTCTGTACGGATATATGGAGACAGAAACACTGAATAGGAATGTCCCTGTTTGTCTTCGTCCTTCTACAAGCAATTCATCTCCCTGTTTTTCAACTCTGATTCGACGATACTGCTGACTCAGCGACAAAATAAGCTCGTAAAGATGTTTGTCGCGTCGCCCACGCGACTGATCAAGATGAGAAGGCTAGGCGTGTCCATGGAAGGTGGGTGAAAATAACCCTAAAATTCCTTCTTGTTTTTCGTTAATCAACAGTTTACTAATGGCAGGGTTCATTACGGGCTTTACATTGCAGTTATACTTTCTCTTTTGGAAACTTAAAACCTTAACTAATGCTATATACATTATTAAGAATGATTTTTCAAACAATCTTTATTGTTGTATGTTAGTGGGAAAATTTATTCTATAAACAGGAGTAAGGAAAATGATACAAAACAAGAGTATGAAAAGGATGCAGTCTATAATTCTGAGAGCATATCAATACTTTGTTCATAATAAAAACATTTTTTTCTTGGTTTCAAGTATTTCAACTAAATTCCACACACTGCAAATGATCGTTAAGAGATTGTGAATGTTACATAACTTATTCAAAACTAGCTTTTGAAATTTGCCTTCTTACTTAAATATACCCGTAAAAATGAATGGAAACTGCAGCAATACGGTAGTTTCTGTTAAAAAACAATGAGTTAATATTTCATTTTACACAAAGGCTATTCGTCATATTCAAAAGCGAGCAACGAAATCAGCCCTGAATCCAATGATGACCGAGGAAGAGTCCCCCCCCCACTTTCCGGACCCTTCGCCCCAATTTTAATGATTAATTTTATTTCCCTTTTCCTACCTATTTTCTTCAATAAGCCCCTCTCAAACTCAGCCGTGATACAGGATAGGTTCTTGTGGCTTTCCCTTAATCCTGGAACCCTCCTTTTGTAAAAGGTGAAAAAAAAACTAGCTTAGCTCTTCTATCGCTAATTTGTTTGTAATGTCCGTCAACAATCTCCCAATCAAGATGAAATGTCCACGAGTAATCAAAATCTTTATGATTTTCAGCAAAAGATACTCTCTACCAGATGGGATTTGGATTCGTTATTTGATTAAACGTAGTCAACCTTCTACCTGATAACGACGAGTCAAATCCGGAAAAGGAACATATAGATGTTACGTATGTATACAAGTGTATCCATATATGTATAATATAACTGTGCATGGCCGTTGTTTTAATGTTGATATACATTCTAAATCATTGAATAAGATGGGGTTAGCTACATTATGAAAAGCACGAAAGTATATATAAATACGGCGACACTGGTCGAACATGGACCTGTAGCAGAATTTACAGAGAGAGAGAGAGAGAGAGAGAGAGAGAGAGAGAGAGAGAGAGGAGAGAAGCTGCTAAACCAAAAATGGCAGAGAAGAGCGAGAGAGAGATAGAGAGAGAGAGAGAGAGAGAGAGAAAGAGAGAAAACCAGAGAGAGGAGAGAGAGAGAGAGAGAGAGAGAGAGAAGCTCTAAAACCAGAAATGCAATCACAATTACTTTTGCCTTGAATAGGAATGGTGTCTTTTCAGAGTACAAAGGGGGATATTACTATGCAAAGCCATATGAAATTGTAAGACCCTTTTTCATTAAGTAAAAAAAAAAAAAAAACAGCCAGAATATCATGTCTCTAATTAAGTTTGTCACCGCTAGCTTAGTGTTCCAAAATGGAGGTATTCTTGAAATTCACAGACAAAAAGGAATAATTCCTGCATGTCAGTAAGGACGATATAAGTAGTGCATTTTGCATTTGTGACGAGAAAAATGTATCACGATACAAATTTTAGATGCTTTTAAAGAGCTTCTTTTGAGCTACGTGACAAATACAAAAGGCAAGGAACTGTCATATCTGCGTTAATAGGAAAGCTATTAACGAGGCTCAATTATACCGCTGCGACAATATTAAATATCGAAAATATTTCCTGAGCTTCATAAAAAAAAAACAATCTAAAACCTGTGTCATAAAATTTTTCATCATATTAATAAGTCTTTAATTAGCATCTAATTCTTTACAATCACGCATGAGATGATAAATAATTATCAAAAGAATTTTATTGACATTTAAAATCTCAGTAATCAATCAAACAACAGGACACGGAATCTATTATCTAAATACCAGGACACGGAATCTATTGTCTAAGGAGAATGTGACAGGAAAATATTAATCTCCTATGACTCCAAATGGAAATATGATTGAACGGTCATCAAGCAGAAACCAAATTCAAAATAAGTCACGAACTCCACTCGAGGAAAGGTCATGTTCCAACAATCAAGTAAAAATCGCATTGGAATGAAATCCCCTTTCAATAAAAATACTAAAAATATGTGTGGAAAGAAGGCCACTCATAAATAAGGAAAATACGAAGAAATATTCGCATGAACTAATGTAAGCTCAAAAGCCAACGGAAGTAGAGTATAATAAGAAAAAATATAGCACCAACTAATGGAGGCAGAGGAGAAAGAAAGCGTGAGATATCAATGTAAGTACAGAAGGGAACGCAAAAATCACAAAAGAGAACAAATGAAGCTCATACTACAGAGTAGAAAAAAAACACATATGCCATGTAATCTGAGGAGATTCTTGGCAGGGGACCACAGACGAAACAGAAAACTTTGCTCATATAAAGCTGAGGACGAGTAAACTTGCAGCAGGGTAGGAAAAATACGACACAAGTCCTTTTGTGTTGTCCCTGTGTCTGGCAAAATGTACTTTGTAGCGCCACTTTGCTGGAAGAGTACATAGGAGGACAGAAGATTGGCACCCTAAATCAACATTTTTTTTCCCTTTCATTGTGTTTCCATCATTTTATACATTTCTAGTCCTTGAACTAAGAATTCTTCTTATTTTCTATTCTCTCTTTCCACTAGATAGATAGTCGAGGTCATGCAGGACACGTTTATCAACAAAATAATTCCTCGTGATGACATTTCTTTCCTTTGTTTACTTTCCTTCTTTCATGATTATTAGGTTACGAGGCCACTAATGGCCACCATTTCAGACGAGGCAGTACCACATGAGACAGGAAGATTTACGATTTAAATTAACTGAAAAATTGGGCCTTTTCCCTGTTTTTCGTTACCACTATTCATTAATTTCTGAATCTACCCAACTATAATTTTATGACAGTGAGATAAGAAAGGCATAATTTGTCTAACACATCAAATGTGGTTACTAAATTGACTGTCCTTCTTAAGTCTCAACAAACACACAACTTGACTACGTATGTTGCCTTTCATATATAAACCTTTCTTTCGGTATATGCAAGGTAGCCAAGCGCTTCCTACTATTTCGGCACCAAGAACATTAAGAATGTGAAATAACGAGAGTTTTGACATCGTAAGATTTTTATTTTTAAGAGCAACTGCATTTCATGATCCTTATGTTCAAAATTTTAGTTCAGTCAAACGGTATGATGAAGCTTCCTTAATAATAATAATAATAATAATAATAATAATAATAATAATAATAATAATAATAATAATAATAATAATAATAATAATAATAATAAACAGTTACCGCCTTGAATCCTGCAAGCACTGAAGTTTAATCCCTGCAATCTTCAAGATTTAATTCGATAATATTTTCATCCAACCATGTAGCTCAATTATTGTTATTAGAAACAATTTTTGAACAGGGCGCTAATGAAGAAGAATTCTAACAAAAGACAAAATTATTGTCATAATGGAGAAGAATTCTAAAAAACAGACTGAATTATTGTCATAGATTTAAAAAGTATAGGGATTTCTGTTCGTTTTCTAAATGACTTTAGCTTGACATTTTTGGGGGAATGATCAAGTATCTCTCTTAATGGTAAGTGGTGACCATTTGAATATTGCCCTCACGTAGGTCAGAGCCTCGGTATCTTAGACATCCAACGTTTTGGTCCCTTCTAGATATAATTCCTTTTACATCCTTATCTACTTCTTATCTGTACACATGTACTGTGTATTCGTTTCCTGCTAACTTAGTGATGGACCACTGGAACTGCGTTCACAAGGACCATTGTTCAATTCCAGTGAGTTCTCAATAGTCGGCCCAGTTTTAAGGAGATACCGGCATTAACTGGAATTCAAAGACCACATCTTGAGTGCTAAGAACCAGGAGACTTAGGATTTCTAACCACAAGCTTTAGACCACCTTGGCTTATACACGGAACAATGACCAGAATTACTTTTTTTTTGTTTTTTTTTGTTTAAACCCAACTATCGCTTTATTACTGACCATGAATAGTCATCTTTGGCTAATTATATTTAAATACATCTGTTATAATTTCATATCTCTATTTTATTATTTTATTTTAACATGCAGCTCCAGTTCTCTCTCTCTCTCTCTCTCTCTCTCTCTCTCTCTCTCTCTCTCTCTCTCTCTCTCTCTCTCTCTCTCTCTCTCTCTCTTCTTTTAACAGCAGCGTCTACATTGTGGATCCTAGATTTGTAAGATTCAATATTCCTAAAGATGTGTTTCTGGTGAATAATAAAAATCATGACTTCCATGCCGACGTATAATTACATAGATTATATCATCTCTATGTTAATTGGGCTTGAATTCTATATCACGTTAACAGCATCATAGCCCTGGGCTCCTACAGCAAGTGGCACAAATAAGGGTAATGCACTTGAAACTGTCATTACTATTCAAGAGTTAACTGATTAAACACAATTTCATTACGAAAGCGACAGAGAGAATTACACCAATCATACAAAAGTGGTAATTGACGTCATTTTAGCTCATTGCTCTCTAAATGGATTAGGGCAAATTTGGAACAATTTCACAACAGCCATGATCATCATGAAAATGAAAATGAGAAAGGTGTCTGCAAGCGTGACACTTGGCTAGTTGTCCAACCCTTAACCTTACAGGAAAGAGTCTAGATTTTGTGCGAGTATTTAAAGTGAGATTTAATTTTTTTTTTCAATATTAATTACGAATACCAACGTTTCGGGTACACAAAATCCCATCATCAGGGATAAAATAAGAGAAAATGAAAATTCATGCATCAGAGTTAAGACTAATATGGAGTGTAATAATAAATCATTGACTATGATTTAATATACTCCATTTTAGTCATGCTCTTAATGTATGGATCTTCACGTTCTCCCTTTTTACTGACCCCTCCATACACCACGAGAAAATAGAAAAAGGAGACTGAAAAGCGAACGAGCTGTACTTTATGGCTTTAATATACCGAAGGAAATGACTGTTTCGTGGTATTCTAAGTAAAAGAAGGATCGCTATCGGAACCAATTATTTATTGGCCAGTGCAACTGCCTCGGTCCAAGTGTCAATAATATCGATAACACTGGAAGCTGACAATAAATTCATGGAATCTAATTCGTTTGCTTGAAATATAGCTCAGGAGAATGCAAGCCTTCGTAACCGGTAATATGTTTACAGAATATGAATGATGATAACAGATGGTGTTCTAAAGGTATTTATTTTCCTCCTTCCCTCTAACATTAAAATTTATTTTTAAGGCTAGCATATAAACAGAAGAGATTCCTATGAAGGAAACTGCTTTTGCTAAAATACATACTAATTATTACATGATCAGGAGAATACAAACAATTTGTAAAAAAACAAAATTATGTAAGCGACGCGAATAAAAGTACATAATATTGTGAAAAACGGGCATAAGAAGATATTCCATACACAAAACTATTGTCAATCGAGACAAAAATATATGTAAATACGATTAAATCAAAATAAGATCTTATTTATGAAGGAATTCTTTTTAAGTTATTACCATACAATTGGTAATAACTTATTCCATATGAATAGGGTTTATCTTGTGAATAATAACAAGAATATTATAATAATAATGGCTCTCTTATCCATGAAGATGATCATCGCATGGACAAATATTACCAATAAATATACCCATGATAGTATGAGGAAACAAAAATAAGCAAAATGTGATCACAACGGAAGGAATAAAACCGGCACCTAAAGGGATGGCAGACTGTAACATTGGTGACAACGGAGTAATTCAAAAGCTTGGCATAAGGAAAATTAAAGATAAACAGGGGAAACGCTTGATGTAATGGTCTGACGGGCGTTAAGAAGCTGCCTCTGAGGAGGATCCCCTCTCCCCTGGAGCTCGAGAAAAAAAAAAACATATAAAAGGGGACATAGAAGCCACATTACGGCAGAGAAAGAGGTCCTTCGGAAGGGGTATGGATAGAGCCATTCATAAGATGAATTATTGTCTCTTATCCTTCACCCCTCCCATCCTCTACCCCTCCCCCTACCCCTACCCCTAGCCCGAAATTGTCAGGCGGGACAAAAGGTAAATAGAGCCTAAATTCACAGCAACATCCCAACTTTACGATTTGGCGACAAAAACTTGAGGAAAAAGAACTTATCATATCTGGACATAATGACTGTTTTCAAATTCAAACGAATGATCTATCTCTCCAAAGGACGTATTAAGTGACCGCAATAAAAGCCAGATGCCTGCCGATGTAGAAGAAAGCAATACATCTATATATATCTTATGGGGAAAGATTATTGGCGGAATTATAAGTTTAGAGGCTAACTGGGAAGAATAGCCCTACATTAGATGAGAACGTATAGAGGATATAAGCTGAATGCACAAAAAATTGTTGAGGACTTAACTGAAAAAGACAAGACACAACATTTCAAAAGAATACCCAAGCATGATTTCAGAGATTCTCTTTATAAAAGAAGGAATACATTAAAAAGATAGCATTCTTCTTTAAAGCAACGAGATACAGGAATGTCTAGTAGACATTGAAGAGGCACTAGCATGACTTTAGAGTTTTCCTAACACAAAAAAGGACAACATTCCTTCACAACAATGACTAAAAAAAGATAGCATTCTTATAAAGCAACGAGATACAGGAATGTCTAGTAGATACTGAAGAGGCACTAGCATGACTTTAGTTTTTTTTTTTTACACAAAAAGGACAACATTCCTTTATAACAACGACGCACAGCACAGGAATTCCTAGTAGATATTGAAGAGGCACCAGCGTGATTATATAGTTTCCTAATTACAAAAAAGAAGCAATCCTTAAAAAACAAAGTATTACAGGATTGCCCTGTAGATACTGAAGAGGCAGGACAAACTAGGGATGACAAATGCGGCCATTCCCGCGACCAGCGGCGCAAGATAAGTTATGGGTACCGAAGCAATAATACCACCTCAGAAAATCAGGGAGGAGAAGACTGTGTGTGTCAGCTAACCAGAATTCTCAAATAAACATATCAGGCAAAGTATGGCGGAATTAGCTGACGGATACTAGCGGAGGGTAAATGCACAGAAATAACAGTGATCGAAAAATCCCAGAAAAAATTCCGTAGGATTACTCAGAAGTATTAGAGTTAGCGAGAAACAACTTTCTATAGACTGGAGGTATAGTCACAATAATTAGGAACATGTGTTGATTTGAAATCTTCCACATAAAGAACCTTAACATGACGATAAGGGAGTAAAGTTCCGTAGCATATATATATATATATATATATATATATATATATATATACATACACATATACACACACACACACACACACACATATATATATATATATATATTAAATATATATATATACACACATATATATATATATTTATATATATATAGATATATATATATATATAGATATATAGAGGAGAGAGAGAGAGAGAGAGAGATAGAGAGGAAGAGATAGGAGGGAGAGAGAGAGAGAGGATGACAGACGAAACGAAATTTGAATCTGCAACAGCCTGGCATATTGCACTAATATGGTTCCGTCGCGCAGAAAGAATTTTAGACACCAGCTATTAAAAAAAATGGATAGTTGGCGAGAAATTGAGAAGAGGATAAGATTGAGAGGAACTGGGCAGTGTGCGAAGGTTGTTTCGCACCCACTATAAATCAACCTTCAGAAAAGGTGTATGAAGTAGCTAATGTTATGTACGTTTAATGCTAAAGGTTCATGAATGATTTAAAGTTGGCAATTAATAAATGATTAATATTGTTTTATCTTTCCTCGGGAATCATTCCAGTTTAAGAAAATACCTTACGTGTATACAATATTTATATATATATATATAATACCATATAAATATATATATATATATATATATAGATAATATATATATATATATAATATATATATATATCTATATATATATATATATATATATTAATAATATAATAAATAAATTAAAATTTTTTTTTTTAATATATAAGGCCTCTAACGACAAAATACAATTACTGTAATGAAAATATACTTAACGCTAAAGTTTTTACTTACTGCCGCTGCAAAACCGTTCAGTTTTTCTTAGAAAGTGACACTTACCTGTAAAGAATAGAAAATAAATATAAGTAATCGAATTTTATATTAGCCAAAAAAACACTTACGGTACAGTGTAATTTGTACATAAATTCAAATTTAACAGCCACTATTTCAGCGAATAGAAAATACAAAGGTTGTGTTCGAATATAAAAACTCCTTCATAATAATAAAAAATTACTGTATAACACAAAATAAATTATTGCTAATTAATATGCACACCTGGGTACCAGGTTTTTTTCTTATCTGATAGATATTTCATCATTTCGTGTTCGTGAAAGTTGTATATCACGAGGTTTTCTGGAAGGTCCCATCTCTATTTCTTAATCTTCTTCACTTTTCATTTCTCTGCATTTCACTTTTTTCAGTACGACAATGAACTACACGTAATAAAGTGTAACTATTTGGTAAAACACATTACCACCTACCATTTAATCTCACTTCTTTGAAAGCAACGTTCATCTCTATCTAAAACAAAAGAATCCTTCTTCACTGTCAGGTACTACGAGAAGCACACTAACTTCAAAATACTATCTCTCTCCTCTTCCTCTTCCCTCTCTCTTCTCTCTCTCTCTTCCTTCTCCTTCTCTCTCTCTCTCTCTCTCTCTCTCTCTCTCTCTCTCTCTCTCTCTCTCTCTCTCTCTCTCGGCGCCTGACATTTGCCGTCTTAAGCATTTGGAACATACATCTTTAAATACTTACGGACAAAGCAGCAAAATCAATAACTGACCACTGCATTCTTCTCGAAAAGAAAATAAGAGAAGCGCCCGTTTCCTTCACAGAAAAAGAATAACGTAAAAAAATGTACAAATGGAATAAAAAATGGTTTCGAATTGTGGTGAAGTGCTGACTTTGTAATAAAATAGAAAGGAAACTACTGACTACCAAGAGGGAGAAAGAAGACTTCAATTACTTAAAGAAATGACAAAAATGTGAAGTACAGGAGACAATGGCAAGGCACATAAAATGGTATCAACAGCTATTCTTTATGATATATTGCAAAAACAAGAGGTTAATATCATATAACAGCAATGGAGAATTATATTAATAAAAAAAAGTACGAGTTACAATGAAATAATGTAAAAATCAAATACATACAGTTAACTCCAACTATAAAATTATAAGTATAATACAATACCAAACGAAAAAAAGGTAACTAAATATCTGTCTAGAATGAACCTTCAAGTAAAAGAAAAAGTATAATAAAAAATACTAAAAGAAATGAGACAATGAACTGTCATGTCTGAGATATCGCGAAAACAAAAGATGAGAAAGAGATTTAATTGAGGTAATTAAACGGATTGATAAAAGAATAAATGATTACGTGGATGTATCAAGACGAAAGCGAATAAAATAAAAATTAAAAACTGGAAATGAAAGATTGGGGAAAATATTAGTTAAAGACTTAGTTAACCTTAGAAAGAAACGTCATGAAAGTTAAATAATGCCCACATGAAGAAAAAAAATTAAAGATTTGTGGAGAACGTCACCCTATTTCCCCACAAAGTAAGTACTTTCTGTATCATGATAAAATTACAGAAAGAATGAGACTATAGGTTGGTAAAATGGCAAAGACGACTGAGCTAAAAGTCTAAACTTACAAAAAAAAAAAAAAAAAAAAAATGTTGGAGAAACATTCTGACAATACAGACAAAGAACTCGCCCAAGTGAGATATCAAGCCATTAAAAGAAGAAGAAGAAGAAGAAGAAGAAAATTAAGGAAACCCACTGGGTAAATAACCTCGGGCATCTCACCCAATCACGGTCTACCAAGAACAGAATGTTGGCCCGCACGCCATAGTAGGCCAAATCGCTACCTTGTGTTCAAAGATAACCCTACAGAGATCTTATTCCGTTGGAGGAAATAATCAATAATTAAATAATTGCTCAATCAATGACAGATTTTCGAGGGCAAACCACCGTTCTGGGATACACCTTCATACGTATAACTAGGTTTCAAATATGCGTATAAGAATATACACCATTAAATATGCATATAATAATATTCACTATAACTACAGAAGAGATCAAAGGCTCCGTACTTTTCTGTTATGCACTTTCATAAGTATAACTAGGTATTGAAGACGTAAGAAAGAATATTCACTATTAAATATGTATACAAAAATATACTTAAATATGTATACAAAAATATACTCTTAAATATGTATATAAGAATATCCACTATTAAATGTATACAAAATATACACTCAAATATGTATATAAGAATATACATTAAATGTATACAAAATATACACTCAAATATGTATATAAGAATATACACTATTAAATGTATACAAAATATACACTATCAAATGTATACAAAATATAAACTCAAATATGTATATAAGAATATACACAATTAAATGTATACAAAATATACACTACCAAATGTATACAAAAATAATATACACTCAAATATGTATATAAGAATATACACTAAATTAATGTATACAAAATATACACTACCAAATGTATACAAAATATACACTCAAATATGTATATAAGAATATACACTATTAAATGTATACAAAATATACACTACCAAATGTATACAAAATATACACTCAAATATGTATATAAGAATATACACTATTAAATGTATACAAAATATACACTACCAAATGTATACAAAATATACACTCAAATATGTATATAAGAATATACACTATTAATTATGTATAAAAAGAATATTAACCACAACTGCAACACAGATGAAAGGACCAAGCTCCGAACTCAGTCTTGGGGCAGTTCCACAGAAAATGATTAATGGATTAATCTTCGCGACGTAATTACGAGAACTGCCTACCACTGAGTGCAGCAATATAAGGGGAAGAAAACCTTGGAAATGAAATCGATTAATCACTAAACGTGCGGCTCTAAGGCATCTTCAAAAGAGTAATATAGTAGATTTTCAAATTAAGACAAAAATATACCACATAGCATTTATCGCCTTCATCCGTAAACATAGTCGGAAATTTGATCCAAAATGTGTTATTAGGTTTTAAAATAGATCTAATTATATATTTCTATGTCACTAATTCCATATAAGATACTATATATCTATATGATATATATATATATATATATATATATATATATATTATATATATATATATATTATATAGAGAGAGAGACGAGAGATTGAGAGACTGAGAGAGAGAGGAATCGATTGAGAGAGAGACGAGAGAGAGAGAGAGAGAGAGAGAGAGTCTACTCTAGGAATGTGTAGTAGTTGTTTCATGATACTGTTCTTCACATATTTCCCAATGTTTATTTTTACGAAAGTTTGTTAAATATATGAAACCGAATAAAATTTATTACACATAATGAAAGCAAAAACTTAGAAACTATCTGTGAAAGTTGCCTCATTCCAGATAAAAAAAAAAACCAAAAAGACCAGAAGTCTTACAGAACTATTATAAAGTCCTTTTTTAACAGTTTATTTCTAACATGAATAAAAAAATAAATAAAGAGGTCCCAAAAACATACTACAATGGTAATGGGAGTCAATTTTGATTTCTAAAATAGTTAAAAGTGTAGTATATCTTAAGTAATACATTAGTGGCAACTTAACGATAAGAAAAGAAAAAAAAAACCAATTTCAGAGTTCTTGGGTCCCTATTTCTGGGAAGGGTAAAAGCATAAAAAATGGGTCCGATTCTTTATAAAAGCTATTATGATGCTCTCATAGGATCTAAACAACCACCATTATTAAATATATAAACACCTTCAATTACTAAAATAGTTAAAGTGCCTAAAATGAAAAAAAAAATGTTATAATTGTCATGCCTACAAAGTGAGAGATTCCCCATTTTAATCATTTAAACGACCTTGACAATACTACAGGAAGCTAAACTTTCCTGAAAACGTCGTCCGTATCTAGAAAAAAAAACATACACACACACACACAAACAAACAAACAAACAAACACGACACTCAATGGCAACAAACACCTTTTCTTTACGGCTTCGGCCTTTCCAGTTGTTCAACTTATCATCCGGCCAAAAATTTAAGACGATGTTAAGACTATTTTCGCCTTTCCTTTCCTTTTGTCCAAGGAATCGGATATTTGCCGAGGTCCCTCGAGATGTCCTACGGAGGAGTTTCTGATATACTGTTCCCAAGAGAACAGAAACATTCCTTCCATTTATTCTTTAGGAAGTTAATAAATTGTCTACATTCTTCCCAGGATTGCGTTACTCTAAAACAATTCTGAGAGAACTAAATGTAATTCTATTCAAGATTGTATCTGAGTTCAGTAACTATTGACGAGCCCTGAGTTATAGATCTTCTGTCCATTTTGTTTACATTCTCCAATACTTTCCATTAACAAAAAACTTATATGTTTAGAAACTGAAATATGGAGCATATCTAAAAAAAATTACAGACGAAGTAAGAATATAAAAGTGTTTCTGACATCAAAACATGAACGAATAAACTTCATATATAATAAAAATCCACCAGCCTCTCTCTCTCTCTCTCTCTCTCTCTCTCTCTCTCTCTCTCTCTCTCTCTCTCTCTCAGGTAACACTTCTGATTCTGCCTCAAAATCAACTCAGGGTAAAGGTATCATCTGCAGCTCTCTCTCTCTCTCTCTCTCTCTCTCTCTCTCTCTCTCTCTCTCTCTCTCTCTTTTGTATGTATGATTACAGATACTGAGCCTTTGTGCCTAAGCACCATTGCTTCATCTTCCACACTCTCCGAGTGTCCGAGAATTCTTTACATCTGGAGGCCCAACGGGGATTTCGGCCAAGCCGGAAGAAGGTGGAAATGAATAAGCAAGGGGTAGTTGCCAGGTGACTGACTGTTTCCAAATAAATGTGTATGCCCGCCCCTTAACTGAGGTAGGGTTGTAGGAATGCAGAAGCAGAAAGGAGACGCCATAGCTAACTCACTACACCTCTTCACTTACTGGACATTTCACTCATAAAATGAATGACACAGGATTATCCACTTCTGTCGAAAAATCTCAGGATCTACTTTGATACTGATTTCCTAGCATATTAGAAATGCTTAACTCAATGCAAATCAGAGATAAAATCTGCGTTCTTAAACTTTGATGCGGTTTCACCATACTGTAAGCATCAATTCGTGCACAATTTTGTTCATTTAAGAAAATATAAGTACGGATTGACTCATACTCACTTATTTTCCTTTCGCTGTATTATTTTTCTTTCCATCTCTCTTACTTTTCTACAAATGCGCGCTCTCTCTCTCTCTCTCTCTCTCTCTCTCTCTCTCTCTCTCTCTCTCTCTCTCTCTCTGTTCTATCAATAGACCAAATACCTAGTTCACGTCAAACCGTCAATCCAAGCGGACATCCTTTCAACGTTTTGTAACGTTGTTCGTTTGAGAGAAGTCTCCTCAACCTTCCAACTTCTCTGTTTGTTTTTGGCTCCACCTTTTTTCCCCCCTCTCCTTCACCCCTCTTACCTTCTATCTTCTTTAAGATGCCTGTTTGGGGCACAGGTCCATTAAATATTTAATGAGGACGTATGTACACAAGTCCTCGCCTCTTGCGTCAGGGTAAACATTTCTCGCTGGGCCTTGCGAACTGAACCGGAGGAGGAGTCCTCACAAAAAGGCGTGTGTGTGTTTATGCTTTGAAACCATCGCGCAAAAACACAGGAATTTTGGGAAAAGCATTAATTGGTATCCAGTGCAGCAAATACGCCTGAAAAAGATGGAAACAGCTACGTAGTTTTATTTCCTGATATTTTCACGAAAGCGATAAGTGATGAAGTGTTTGCTTATGATTTGCCCCGAATGGCAATTCACGTTCATCTTTTGTACTGAGAATGTTTTTCGTTTAAAGTTAGGAATAATTCTGATTACATGAAGATATGATACAGCACAGAACACAATCGACTTAAAAACCTGAATGACTTTTGAACTGCATAAATGTTTCATTAACTGCACTGAAAATGCGTCATTTCTTTTCCCCTCTAAGTTAGAAAAAATACACGAGTCTAGAAAAACTGCGGAGACTAAATATGCTGTTAGAAATCAGAGAACATTTATTGAGGATAGAAAAATATATCTAGGACGTCCGCTCTTTTTAAGTCGCCTATATCGTAAACATACATACTAGATAGCCTAATAAAACTAATTCAATGAGTTGGAACACATAAGTCTTATAGATTTAAAATTTAAGTTTCTTGCTTCGCCAGGTTTAATAGACACTAACAGTCAATCAATCTTGCTTTTGAAAAATTCAAATAATCGAAATGTATTCCCTTTTCAACTAAGCAATCATGATACGAGTACTTAATAATTCTGTAATGAAATTAGACGTACAAAAAAAAGGTGCCCTTAAGTTGAAAACTAGAAGTTTCATAATTTGCACAACAAAAACTAATTTATGATTTATGTACGAAAAAAATAATAGTTGGCTTTGTAATTAAAGTTCCTATTACTCTAATACTGATCAATTTGGTGCGTGGGTGGGATTTCATGAAAATATTAAATTTCTACGGCTTTTATCTTACGAACATAATAATTTTTAAGAGAGAGAGAGAGAGAGAGAGAGAGAGAGAGAGAGAGAGAGAGAGAGAGAGAGAGAGAGAGAGAGAGAGAGAGAGAGAGAGAGAGAGAGAGAGAGAGAGAGTGGTGGTTTTATCTTACTAACAGCACAGCGTTAGAAATGCCTGAAAGTGACTAGTATAAGGAAACCTGATGATTTGCATAGATAAATTATTAGCAATATTGATCTCCTAAACGTCGGCATACGTCCTTCTTTTGAAGTCTTGAGTTCCAGATCTACTTCCGCCATGCTAGGCTGCCGTCCTATTTCGAAATTTTAGATTTTAAACAAAAAAACAACTATGGCCAATGAGGTCATTGATTTAATGCGATTAGTTACTATCCTACATATTCATCTCAATAAGCTTAATTATCCTAATAATCTCCAGTCATTAAGAAAAGGGACAAATTTCTGACATTAATTTTACATCAAAGTATACAGCTTCCCTTTAATAATCTTTAATCAAGTCAGGTGATGCCGAATTCGGTCACAATGTTTTTTTTTTATCAGATTAAAACCAATGACAACCAGGAGATTATCAAAGCCAGAAGATTATCAGGACGCTTCCTTTAGTTAACACTGAGCGACCAATCCATTTTGACAAAGTCTACGGGAATCTCATTACGCGTTTCACTTTCATTTAAAATACGAACTTAAAAGGAAAACCACATTGTGGAACAATGTAGTTTTAGCAGCGGTAATATGTGGGATACTGCAACTGAAACTAATAGAAATGTATATAAGAGCTAAGAGCATATGAAAGACTGAATTTAAGGCAAAATCGTAGATGCTTCAGAGTATACTGCAGAGCAGTGGTTACAATTCGTTACAGAGGGGAGGGACGCAGTGCAGAGCAGTGGTTACAATATTTTGCAGAGGGAATGAACGCAGTGCAGAGCAGTGGTTACAATATTTTGCAGAGGGGATGAACGCAGTGCACAGTAGTGGCTACAATATTTTGCAGAGTGGAGGAACACAGTGCAGAGCAGTGGTTACAATATTTTGTTGAGGGAGAAACGCAGCCACTGTTAATAATTTCTAAGTAAGATCGCTGATGAACGCAACAACCTTAAAGATACACTTGCATTAATGATAAAAATGAAAGAAAATCGATAATTTCTTTCGAACAGTAATGGAGGTCAAGTACAGATACAAAACAGATAATCGGCTCTTTTATCCAGGAAATAGTATCGTATTACTATTAACGTGAATAGTGCTTAAAGGTCAAATCTGGTGTAATTACATAAGGTTTATATTTTTCATTCATACAACATTTTTAAACAGTGCAAAAAAACTTACAAATCCAGAGAGAGAGAGAGAGAGAGAGAGAGAGAGAGAGAGAGAGAGAGAGGAGAGAGAGACTGCATAGTTTATCCACAAATATAGATGAGCTTTTGGCACTGATTACTTTTTCATCGGTTTTTAATCGTTTTAATATGGTTTCCAACTTTTTTTTTCTTATTTTTTTAATTTCCGATTACTCAAGTTTCTTAAACACTTGACAAACTCATGACACTTTTATGTCAGTCAATTATTACCGTAATATGGCTAGTGAATAAATGTGCGTGGTTAGGCACATTACTTAATCATCCACGCCCAGTGTATATGGCACGAAATCCACGTGCGTAAGGTAATTTATAAACTGTGAGCGTCTGAGTCCTGAATCATAGCTGCTGTAGGAAAATATATATAGCAATGTGTTCGGCTTTAGCGAGGTGGTTATGTCTCGGCTTACTGCATGCGATTTCCGTCCCGAGAGAGAGAGAGAGAGAGAGAGAGAGAGAGAGAGAGAGAGAGAGAGAGAGAGAGAGAGAGAGGATTTATCTATTCATTATTTTTACGGAAGATACGAGGTACGAAGTGAAGACAGCTTCGAAGGCATAGGAGAACAAGAAAATATTATGAGTATATAAATAATAAAGTAATAAGTATCCTACCTTTTTGCATTATACACACACACACACACACACACACACACATATATATATATATATATGTATATGTGTGTATGTATATATACATATATATATATATATATATATATATATATATCTATATATATATATATAATACTATATATACAGAGAGAGAGAGAGAGAGAGAGAGAGAGAGAGAGAGAGAGAGAGAGAGAGAGAGAGATAGTGTATATGTATGTATGTATGTATATATATATATATATATATATATATATATATATATATATATATATATATTATACATTATACTCAACCTTTGTTAAGCTCAAATATAAAGCCACATATGTCCCTTTATACCGAGTTCAGTTTACACTTGGAAGAACTACACAGTAAAAGGGAATAACATATGATTAGTGCATCCGCCTTGGATCTCATATAGATATCGAAGACTTAACCTTTCAATCATCAAGAGATATATAAATTGATTTCGACTATGCTTCGCATATTCCTGTCAATTGGAAGTTCTGTACTTAAAACTGAAATCAACCCCTCTCCATAATCTATAAATAATACCATAAAAATCGTTTATATATAAATATAATTGGATATCACTAATGTGCCACATCTCCGAAGTTATTCACACAATTATTTCATTCAATTACGGGCGATATCATACTACGTAGATGATGTGGAACAAAGCATTTTCTTTCATAGAGTTTCCACGTGCGGAATATTTCCTAATCTTTTTTGTATCACAATGGAAAAATGGTTTGAAAGTTGTATAAAGCTTAATTAATCTCTTCAAGAGTAATCATATTTATACTTTTGGTCATTTTTTGAGGAAAAAAAATGGGTGGCTTCTCTGTGACAGACTCATACTTTCATTATAAACTTCATTACTTCATTGTTAGCCTGAATTTATTTACATTTTGATGATGAGAAGTAGCAGATTTTTCTTAAATGAGGAAAAAAGGAATTGCCATGCCTTGGATGGGTTGATAAATGTATTTAAATATCATGTTAAACAAAGTGAAAAAATGTAAGAGAGTTAACCAAATTAGTATTCAGGCTACTCATATGCAATACATCTATGTTACACAGTGTCGGCAAGGATACCAGTAGGATCTGGAAAGATAAATAATCTCTCTCTCTCTCTCTCTCTCTCTTACATACATACATACATATATATATATATATATATATATATATGTGTGTGTGTGTGTGTGTGTGTGTGTGTATGTATGTATGAATGTGCGTATGTATGAATAAATAGAAACTTCAACAGCCAGTAAATAGTACGAGGCTGAAGATGATTAACACGAGTAACAAAACTGACAAATAAATAAATAAATCCAAATCATTCCGAAATCTCCCGGCTACCACCACTCGCCGGCAGGGAGGAATGAAATACCCCCTCCGCCCCCCAACCTCCGTCCCACCCAAATAAGCGATTCTTTCCTAAATCCAAATTGGAAAATCCACGAGTGAAGAATATATTTCCACGTGGCCTTTGAAATTCATATTTGGGTCTTGCGCTGAGGAATAGGAAGGCGGGTCTCCCCCCCCCCCCCCCCCCCCCCAGATGGGTTTACTTTAAAGAACAGTGCTCCGAGTGACACCAGGAGACGGACGAACCAGTTGCGAGGTACACATCGACTCCCTCGGCAAGAGCAGCTTTGTTCTGAAGGAATCTTAAGCCTGACCGCCCTCCGTAATATTGTTTGTTTGTTTGTATGGTGCTTTTAGGTTGCATGGAACCAGTGGTTATTCAGCAACGGGACCAACGGCTTTACGTGACTTCCGAACCACGTCGAGAGTGAATTTCTATCACCAGAAATACACATCTCTTACTCCTCAATGGAATGGCCGAGAATCGAACTTGCAACCACCGAGGTGGGACGCCAACACCATAACAACCACGCCACTGAGGCGCTAGCCTCCGTAATATTCCCCGATTGCTCTTTTAATAAATCTTTGCATCCGTTACTCAATTATTTCAGAATCATACTGGTGTTCTGAGAGTGCTTTAGTTTTAAAACTTTCCAGCCCTCTCAAATATCTTCCTTATTGTAGTCAAAGTCGAAGGAACGAAAGTTTCCATTAAAACAAATCGCATTTGAAATCTGGCTGCCAAATGCTACCTAACAGGAGTCAAGGTAGCTTGATACACATGATTTTATAGATATCAGACAAATCACCGACAAGAACTGTCAAAGCAAAAAGGTTTTTCAGAATCAGAACCATTCGACCCTAAAAACAGATTACATATGCCAGATGGGATCGTAAAATCTGAGGGTAATGTGTATTCAATATACTGTTAAATGAGACAATATATTTGCTTTATATATTGGCATATTCCTGTAACACTTCCATATTTACTTTCTTTCTAGATTACTATAAAGATTATCTGTTTATCTATACGCACACGCATACGCACACACACACACACACACACACACACACACATATATATATAATATATTATATATATATATATATATATTATATTATATATACATATATTTTTTATAGATATATATATATATATATATATATATATATATATATAATATATAACACAGAAGGATAGAACATTCATACACACACTATACACACATACAACCATATATATATATATATATATATATATATATATATATATATATATATATATATGTGTGTGTTTACCTGTGTACGCTTGTGTGTGTATAAGTGTTTCTCTTCTCTCGCTCTCCGGGGGTAAAATAAAGGCCTCTTTGAATTCAAGGCTTTGAAATTCCCAGTTACTGAACCGCAAGATATCTTTTTTGCATAGATATTCGGTTACAAGCGGCTTCACAGAAAAAAAAACAAGAAAAACAAAAGTGCGCAAACAGAAAGATGCGAAGCGACCAGCGAAATCTCAGCAGGAATATGAAATGTATTTCTTTCTAATATTTATATCCTGACCTTCAGATTCCCTTGCGAGGATACTGATAATTAAATTATCTATAATGAGATATTATATTCAGAAATAAACAAAGAGGTATACTACACACATACATACACACACATATATATGTATATATAAATCAATCACGGAAATACGGACCAGGAAGAATATATAAAGACAAAATCCACAAAGGAAAGAGAAGC
>NC_061110.1:94592339-94594839 GCF_015104395.2 Macrobrachium nipponense | reverse complement strand
CCCCCCCCCCCCTCACCCAACAACTTTTTCGAGAATTGGTATTTTGACGACAAAGGAAGAGAGTAGGCGAGTTAACCCCACACCCCAGCCTTTCCAAACCCCCTCCCCTCCTAGTTCCAAGTCTTCTCCTCTCCAGGAGAAATCCTACGAAGGTGAGAGAGAGAGAGAGAGAGAGAGAGAGAGAGAGAGAGAGAATCGACTCTGCCTCTTTGTTCTTTCTTAATTTTCCCTTCCCATTCGGCTTCCTCTCTTCATCGATTCAATATTTTAAGAGGACTGGAAATGATCGCTGGAAATGATCGCGTGGCGACTGGAAGAGGAAGGGCTAAGGCCGCTGAGAAATGAGTCCGGAATGAAAACATAAATGAGAAAATGATAAAGTAAAATACGATAAAACCATATTTTGAATAAAATATTGCATTTAGATAATGAAGCAAAGGAGAAACAATACCAAGAAAAAATCAATATTTTTTTTCAGACACACTTTACTTCATTGTTCTTTCCAGGAACATAATTACCTTGGATTAAATTGAATTAACCTAAAATTTAAATCAAATGATGAAAATCTAATATATATCTCCGCCTCTCAAATCCCACATGCACGAATATTTTGAAAAATTCATCGAAACGTAACGATGAATATTACTCCTGCTTCTATACATTCTCATTACCAAAATCTTCAATAATTCTGCCACATATTATTTTCTGACATATTATTTTCTTGACAGATCGACAAACTGACGATAAATGAAAATAGCATAGGCGTCTCAACCAATAATGTAAACCTGAAGATTAAAAACTATTTTTAAAAGTTATTTTCACAAGCTAAAGAAAAGATCGACCTAATTACCTCCCATTGCTTTGAGTAGCCCTCCGAGTTCTCAGATCCTCTTACAAGCAATCCAACTCCACACCAGATCGTCTAATGTAAATGACGCCTTCTTCTATTTTCATTTTCCATTCAGTTTTCAAGAGACTTTTCGTTTCATTTCCCTTCTTCATTTATTTGTCCTTTTATCTCTTTCTCTTACTAGAGCGTGTTTACTCTGTCAATTGCTCCTTTTTTTCCCATTCATTATTCTTACAATATCTTGTAGTACGTTCAGCTATTGATGCTTTTATTCCCATTCATTGTTCAAGAGACTTTTCGTTTCATTTGCCTTCTTCATTTATTTGTCCTTTTATCTCTTTCTCTTACTAGAGCGTGTTTACTCTGTCAATTGTTCCTTTTTTTTCATTCCATTCATTATTCTTTAAATATCTTGTAGTACGTTCAGCTATTGATGCTTGTATTCCCATTCAGTTAACAAGAGGTTTTCATTTCATTTTCCTTTTTATTTAGTTGTCCTTTTATCTATTTCTCATATTAGAGAGTGTTTACTCGGTAGTGCCTCTTTTTTTTCATTCCATTCATGATTCTTGAAATACCACATATCATGCTCAGATAATCAAGCTTTTATTCATCCATTCACTCCTCCTTAGAGTGCATATACGTTATTCCTTTAACTCACCTGTAACGATGATTTTTTTCCTTCCATTCTTTATTTTCCATTTTTTAATGACTTTAGTTTATTGAACTCTTCGGGCTTTATTTACCTTCTTGCATTTCCTGTTTACACTTATTATCATTCTGTTCTTTTATTCATAATTTTGTTTCATTCACTATTATTCTGATACTTTTATTCATAATTTTGATTCATTCACTATTATTCTGATCCTTTTGTGCATGATTTTGTTTCATTCACTATTTCCCTTTCCTTAATAACACTGGCATATCAAACTATTCACATTTTATTATCATTCTTTTATGCTTTATACTTTATTGTTCCAAACCCTTTCATTCATTTATTTACTACAATCACTACGGTACTTTCTAAAATACCCACCCAAAAAATGATGACTGACTGGAATTCATATTTTCCAGATATTTCCTGGAAATTGGAAAATACAGAAAAAAAAAGTCAAGATCATCGAATGTGACAAGATTCTCATAAAAAAGAATTGGATGTACTAAAGTAGGAGCCGTTCCGTCACAAAAACACAACACAAAGATGTTTTACGGATTCCAACACTGATAAATATGAAGAATCTTGTGCGAAATACACCGAAAGATAAAAAAATGAACGTACAACAAAGAAAAGTAGTGATAACAAGAGCAGCAACAGCATAAAACAGGGGTACAAGGAAACCCTCCCAAACGCCGAGGGGCTACGCTAATACAAGTAGATTGCTGCATAAAACAAAGCTACATGGCAAGAAGCTGGGGATTTAGGGAGATTTTCATCATGCTAGGGACGAAAAGCTTCTGAATCATGATTACTTGTGGTGGGGAAAGAGTTTATGTCTGGGGAATAAAATATACTCTCCCCTTTTCCCCGAAACAAATCCTCTCCCCACAGACTTAAAAGATAAAAAAAAAAAAAAAAAAAAAAAAAATACTCAATTCAAGAGCCTCACTCTCTTGTTCGTGTGCTGCATTATTCAGAAATTCAGGCTTTTT
>NC_061110.1:94579839-94582339 GCF_015104395.2 Macrobrachium nipponense | reverse complement strand
TATATATATATCAACCCAGGACTAATTCTTTCTAATTTTCAAAACTCCATTCCTTAATATCTGTCGAGTATCTCCTGTCTGTCTGTCTGTTTGTGGGGCCTGAGAAACCTACAACACGTATCTCCTAAATGAGAGGGAGGCCCAGAAACAGCTCACTAAAGAAATCCTTCTCATATAGGAGACAAAAGACTCCGAGACTTCTACTCCTCCTCCTCCTCCTCCAAGAAGGCGTCATCAGCGACTCACATAAAACAAAATGATACTCTTATTTTCCATTTCCCTTTTTCCCTCTCTCTTTCTGTCACGGGGCGCCCCCTCCCCTCCCCCCCGTCCCCCTCCCCCTCCCTCCCTCCTTGCTCTACCTCCCCTTCGCCCTACCCCTTTTCCCCAGCCTTAAAAACCAGCTCCTTTCTTTTTCTACTACCGGATTTATATTCTTTCAGAGCAAGGTCCTTTTTCAAGGCTAGTCCATTATTACCATGACGTCACACCTTTCACGTATATTAAATTTGAACTGGTGCTCTTCGTTCTGAAAATATAATTTCAATAAATATCGTGTCTGCATTGACAATCGATATTAATCGAAAACGACATGCTGGTTATGAATAGTAAATTTCCAGTGCTTTCATACTTTTTGCAGACATTATTAATAAATATATCTTCTAATATTTTCTAATCGGAAAAGTAATTTTTTTTCAGTTTTGCAGTTAAGTCTATGTTTGTATTCTTTGCCGCTCTTTTGTACCAAAGTAAAAGCATTCAACTAAATAAATATGAATTATTCTCAAATGTCACAGCCTTCTTTTTAGAATTCCGTATTGCCAAAGTTTTCATTTAAAATTTCTTATATAAGATATAGAGGCTTATGTCTTTCAGACGTAGAGATAATTTCCAGTGATAAGGCACCCCAGAGTTGATAAAGAACAAAGAGACAAAAAAAAGGATTGAAAAGGGATTAACGGTGTGTTTATGGCGTTAGAAAGATGAAACACTTATGTGAGGAATTTTAACACAAAGAGAAATACTTGATGTCAGGAATTTGAACGTTAAGAGGAAAAAATTGTATGTGCCATACGCGGAACTAGAAATAATCATAATACAGGGTGTCCATAAAGTCCCCGTATTTATTGCTCAGAATGGTACTGAGACTTTATGTACACCCTGTAGAACTAATAGGAAAGTAATTTCGAATGTTTTGAGGAATTATGGTACTAATGATTAACTGTTAAAAGTTACGTATAGAGAGTTTACATGACGAACGTGAAGCTATTTGTCAGCAAATCAAAAATATTTTATTATATATTTTGCTTATATCTCTTGGGTTTCTATACCCATCAAGGAGATATAAGCAAAATACATAATAAAATGTTTTTGATAAAATATTTTTTACAAATACCCTAATTATGAAAAATATGAATATTGGAATTCTGAGTCAGAAAAAGAATTATCAGAAGAATTGAAAAGACCCCGTATACGATTCATTCGTTGAAAGCTGCCATTATTTTCATCAAAATAATAACAGTAGTAATAATCAATAATAATTTTCATCTGGGGACACGAAGAACTAAACTTCGACGAAGGATGTTAGTTTGTATGATGTTTTTACGTTGTATGGAACCAGTGGTTATTCAGCAACGGGACCAACGGCTTTACGTGACTTCCGAACCACGTCGAGAGTCAACTTCTATCACCAGAAAAACACAACTCTGACGCCTCAAATGAATGGCCGAGAATCGAACTCGCGACCACAGAGGTGGCAGGACAAGGCCAAACCGATCATGCCACTGAGGCGCTATGAAGGATGTTAGAAAAAATTAGACACTGATTATTTTCTCGCCCGTTGGAACTGCCAAAAAAAAAAAAGAAAAAAAAATACTTTCCCCCTTGATTTTCAATCTGACCCAACTAATTTCCTCCCATTTTCCGGAGTCTTTTTTGACCCAGCCTAGATAAAGGTCAGAGCAATCCATAATTGCATCACTGAGGCGTGACCTGAGACCTGGAAACCACAGATAACGAGAGGGGAGCGAAGGCTTAACAAGGGCTTAACGAGACCATTATACTGGATTAAACTACGAATAATCATTGACCTTCGGGTGGGTGGGTGGGATGATGATGCTCGTTTTCTGCGCGGTCACTCAGGCGGGGGTAGAGAGAGAGAGAGAGAGAGAGAGAGAGAGAGAGAGAGATTCCTAAACGGAGCGACCGTTAGGGAAAAATCAATTCCAACTCAAGGAATATAAAATAAATTGTCAATATGGCCTGGAATGTTATTCACTCGTGTGTGTTCGTATGTAATGAATATATGAATTTTACATACATATGTATATAATTATCTTTTATATAATTTTGTGTATGCATTTACTAGTGCTAGTAAACACGTAGAAACTACATGAAAACATCCTTATGAATATATTTGTTCTATCACAGTACCATAATGATAAAAAACAAACTAATACATAACTACTCTTTATTTCATTATTTTCATTCCTTTCTCAGA
>NC_061110.1:94544839-94577339 GCF_015104395.2 Macrobrachium nipponense | reverse complement strand
AAAGCAGAGGGAATTTATGACTCAATCAACACATTTCACTGGAAACTCTGGGAGATCAGAGGGATTGTGGCGCAACAATAAAGTGTGAACATTCTTACAGAACAATCTTCGGAATACAATGGAAGCTTTCGGGCTATTTGAATTTCACTAACTTTTTAAAGGGACTTTCCCCTTTCTGTCTACACTTTGAAATTCTCGCCATGTTTTTCAAATGTGATCTCTCCCTATTCTTCGTTTTCATGTTTTCTCTCTTTCTCCTTAAGGCGAAAGCGACGGATCGTGTTACTGGAAGTGCTTCACCCTATAGGAAAAATGATCAAATGAGTTGCGATAATAATCTGAGTTGCGATAATAGTCGGCCGAGCTTAACGTCGAATGATAATTATATTATTGTTCATGTTAACAGCTATAACTAAACGACAAGAATACTTTAGCACTGTAAAAAATATACCTCGAAATAAAATTAGATTAAGGAACTGTCAACTTGCATAGGTTCCAGTCTAAATAAATGGTACAGTTTATTTTTTTAAAATAATCTGTCCTATTGAGCCTCAACTATTTCTTCTAATATCTAAAACGCAGCTTGACCAATATCATCCCTTATACGCAAGACCTGTACAGTGACGCATTTGTACTTATGATATTCTATATTTTAGTTGTATCTTATATTTTAGTTGTATTTTACATTTTTAAATAATCTGTCCTATTTAGCCTCAACTATTTCTTCTAATATCTAAAACGCAGTTTGACCAATATCATCCCTTATACGCAAGACCTGTACAGTGATGCATTTGTACTTTTGATATTCTATATTTTAGTTGTATTCTATATTTTAGTTGTATTTTGCATAAAATATTATGCATTTCTGTATCCAACTTTTGGTCTCAACCTATCCGAATTAGCACTTCAATTTCCTTTTTTCCTTTTTTTTTCTAAACTTTGTTTTGCTTCTTTTTTCTTTTCTTGACGACCCTAGTAGCATCCTTCGGATAGAGTCATCATTTCTACCTTTCTCTTCTATCACCTCCAATCCTCCTCCCCTCCCCTCCCCTCCCCCCTCTCCTACCACGTTAGGGGGATGAGTCCGCAGTACGACAATCGTCGTATTTCTCCCACAAGCCAATTACACGTAATCACCTTTCAGCTTCCATATCGTGACCTTTTCGACTACCTTCCTAACCTCCCATAGGTCACCGCTGAACAAAGGATTCCTCGAAACCCGACCGATGATGCCTGGTGATGGGTCGGGGGTTGGAGGGGAGGGAGGCTTAGAGCATCCAAGCCATGCTATACCTCCCCCCCAACCCCCCCGCCCCAACACACGACACCACCAATCCCCTACTATACTATAACAGTTCCCTACATTACCAATTATCTTTTGTGTAAAAGCAGGGAGCTTCATAGGTTTGACGATCTCCTTTCTCGCAGCGGATAAAACACACACACACTCCATCCCTCTTTTATTCTGGAGGGAAGGAGAGAAAGCATTCTCTACCTTTTCCTTTTTTCCTGTTATTTCTCGATAGAAGAAGGTAAATTTCCCCTTCGTTTTTCGAAAAGAGAGAGAGAAAAAAAGGACGACTTATAGCATTCCATTTTCCACAGTGAAAGAGACACAATATTCTATAATCTTTTTTTTCCTCTCAGGAAAGAGAACCAAAAAGAATTTTTCTTTTCCCGAAATAATTACAAATATATTCCATTTTCCACTTCTTATCTTAAATGAAAACACAAACATACAACCTTCCTTTCCTTAGTTTTCGGAAACAGAACGAGCCCGAATAACGTTTCCATTTTTCTCAGTGGAAGAAAAGTAACTTCCCTTTACTCTCTGTTTCCATGGAAGAGGTAAAAACTCCGCATTTTCTTTATCCTTCAGTAAAAGAGAAACACACACTCCACCTTTTCTTCCTAACACACACTCCACCTTTTCTTCCTTCCCAGTGAAAAACAAGTTGGTGTTGCTGAAGCGCCAGTAAAAGATACACAGCAACATTTCCATTCCCCCTTTTCCTTCCTTCCCAGTGGAAAGCAAGTCGGTGTTGCCGAAGTGCCAGTAAAAGAAACAATCACCACACTCCACCTGTTTTCTTCGCCTAACACACCATCCAACCTTTTCTTCCTTCCCAGTGGAAACGCCAAGTCGGTGTTTGCCTGAAGCGCCCAGTAAAAGAAACACACACTCCACCTTTTCTTCCTAACACACACTCCACCTTTTCTTCCTTCCCAGTGGAAAGCAAGTCGGTGTTGCCGAAGTGCCAGTAAAAGAAACACACACACTCCACCTTTTCTTCCTAACACACACTCCACCTTTTTCTGTTCCCTTCCCAGTGGATAAAGCCAAGTCGGTTGCTGGCCGGAAGCGCCAGTTAAAAGAATACACACACCAACCTCCACCTTTTCTTCCTAACACACACTCCACCTTTTCTTCCTTCCCAGTGGAAAGCAAGCCGGTGTTGCCTAAGCGCCAGGGCTAGACACTAATCTTTTCTCCATTGGATAAGTTATGGGGAAAGTGCTCTATCGTACAGTCGCCTGATTCCGGCTGTAGACGGAAGGGATAAAAGATAAAGATGGGGATCTCTCTCTAGTTCTGCTTCTTCTTTACTCTTCTTTCTTATTTCCGTCTGTGCTTTTTTCTTTCTTTTTTTTTTTGGGGGGGGGGGAAGAAATAATCCTTAACACTTAGTATATTGGAATGTTGCCTCTTTCTTATTTTACTTTTTTCTTTTGTAAGAAATAATCCTTAACACTTAGAATATTGTATTGTTACCTCAGCATCAGTGATATTAATGTCACTGCAATTCCTTTAGGTAACTGTCAAACACATTCACAAAACCTCATCATGTAAAGTACGAACATACAGTTTGACAACACACAGCATCTGGGGAAACATACCTCACGTAGCATCCCCAGATGTCATATGTCAAGCTTCTCACCAGGAGGGAAAATTAATTACGAGGCATATGAATAGAGTAACAAACAAAAACACCCTCTTCCTTGACAACAAGAGTCTTTACCAAAGAGAACTTTTTCCTCCTCTATTTTTTGTTTCAGCGACATTCCTCTAAGAAGGGTTCCTCCCAGACTCCCATCACAAAAATAAACTTCCTTTAGAAACTACTGACTTTATGTACGGGGTCTCTCTCTCTCTCTGTAAGTTAATTAATCCAGTACAGCAAGAATCCGACTCTTGATATACTGACGATTCTCATATTAAGACAGTCACGATTTCAACTGTAATGATGGATAATTACGGCGTTAAATTTCTGGGCTAAATTAAAAATGGTAAATGAAAAATTTCTGAGTGAAGTTATGCTAGAAAACAGCATCATTTTATACAATACCTCAAATCTCTTTATCATTTATTTTGGAAGACAGCCTCAAGCGATATCAGCAGCAAGCGAAGATTAAACTGAGATATTGTAGGTAAAGAAATAAATCCATATAAATTAAATAGGAATGAAAAATGAGAAATATGAAGTATGAAAATGGTTTGATGCTCTCTCTCTCTCTCTCTCTCTCTCTCTCTCTCTCTCTCTCTCTCTCTCATATACATCAACCTGTGTCTCAAATAAATCTACTTGCGTCTCCCTATCGGATCATGCGACATTCTCTCTCTGAGTCTCTCTTGGTCTATCTCTGTCTCTCTGTCTCTCTCTCATTTACATCTTCCTGTCTCCCTATTAGATCATGCAATCTCTCTCTCTCTCTCTCTCTCTCTCTCTCTCTCTCTCTCTCTCTTCCCGTGTCTCCCCCCTGGCAGATCTTGCAACATAAATCAAATTACAGGATGTCCAACACTTTATCTCAATCCCCGGTTCATCGTTTATTACTCGGCTGAAAAAAAAAAATCTTTAATCGTAATTTCTCTTAAGACATTTTGTATTCATTAACTTCACACAAAAAGGATGGGTTTTTTCCCCAGGAGTCATTAACATGTATTAACGGTGTAGTTTGAGTGCAGGTCCCTGGAAGAAAAATGTCCCAAACTATTTTTTCTCAATAGGATAAAGATTTTGATCTTAAAAATCTGCTGTCTCTGGAATATCCAAGCCTTATTTGGATAGCACCGCATTCCTTAATAAAGTTGTGGATAAGATTGTTTACATTACTGTAAGATATGCAAATTAAGACCAATTTAATTAAATGACAATGACAATCAACATAGCTCGAAGACAAATATTTTTATGTTTCAAGTCGAGAATTGTTGAGAGGGTTCTCACTTGTGTCAATAAAGACAAATCAAAACGACTGAATGGCAAAGCTACTTAATATTTTACCATCAGATCTTCACCCGACAACAATTGCAGAAGGTACCACCCAAGGAATATACCAAATTTTGTTGGAAAATATATCCGTGAAAATCACTATATTAAATTTCATTTTAAATACCATTTTAAAACACTTGAGAGACTCATGAAAAATGTACATTTTGCAAACAAAATATATTAATTAAAAACCCATATGAGACGAAGCGAAAGATGGAAACACCTGTAAATAAACTATTTAATAGAAATTTATATATATATATATATATATATATATATATAGATATATATGTATGATGTGTGTGTGTGTGTGTAAACATATACATACATACACACATATAATATATATGACTACCCACACATATATATGCACAAAAACTCACAAGTTTACAGTTAACTATTCTGAGCTCGTACATTCTTCTGTGCGTCCCTATTATCCTGTAAGAAGAAACAGCTCTTGAAAATACTGCTCACTCGGAGCACTACTCTGCATTTGCTCAAGAGAGCGTCCCTCGTTATGCACCTTTCCTGAAGAAGAGAAACATCCCCACTCCCTAACCATTGACTTTTTATTTACTTTCTCCAAAAATAACTCCCTACATTTCCTGGGTCTTTCTCTATTCCTTCATCTCAAGTCCCCACGAGATTCTTTTTCTAAAAACTCCACTTGGCAGCTTATCTCTGTTTTTCAGCACAACCTCTTAATACTTAATTAGGTAACAATAAACTCCATTTAATCCTATTACATCCTTACCTCAACTAGCAAGTAATCCATGCTCATCCTTGGAAGCCTCCTTAAAGCTTTCAAATTCCTCATCCACTCTTACAACTTCAGCAAATTTCATCATGTTCTATTTTCATTCACTTCTTTTGCGTTACGGACGTTTTTCTTAGAGAGCTAACTTTCTCATAATTACATTCAAAGCCGTATTCAGACTCTTTCTCCTCCAGTTAAAATTAACTTCTATTTCACGTTTCTTTCAACAAGGGTCCGCCGCCACGTATTCTCAGTCCCATCTCTTTTCGCAAGAGCATCCGCCAACTTAATCTCATATAACTTACGATTTATACTTACAACTGACTTCCAATCTAAATACTTATATTTCTCACATATCCCAAGGACTCAAAACCTACCAATGCCATCATGGTCTTCTGGAACTTGTTGTTGTTGTTGTTGTTGTTGTTGTAAAGACAAGATATTTCGACTGCCCAAAAATATGTTCTTTGTATTTCCATTATTTTCCAAGTACAGGAATATCTTCATTTTCATACAATACTCAGACTAATGCAGTTTTCATGGTACGTAAAAAGATGCCTGTTCCTTAGACTACATTATGTTTAAGGCAAAATTGTCATTTCAAACTAGATGTACTGAATGCCATTAGATTTAGTTCTCTGAGGATAACGACATTAATTTCTGTAGATCTCTCTTCTGCTAACTTCATTCCTTTAAAGCCCTAGGCTCAAGTTCTCTTATTCAGTGTTGGGTTTTGCCGAAACGAAAATAACAACATCTACCGAGAATGAGATTGCTGGATGGTTTTGACACCCTACCAGTCAGCAGCAGAAGCATACGAGAGATTGTCAATGTGTCTTTATGTCAATGTGTCTTCATCAAAGCAGGTTCATTTAGAATCTAAGTGGGTTTTTATCCTACAATATTATGCACTTTTCATTCTTTGGAATACGGTGCATTCGTGTCCTAATCCAGTGGTACTTCCTATTTCAGTAATAATCAAGTAAACAGTGAGTTGTCTGATGCATACACAATGCTATACACATAGCAAGCTCAGACACAGACACACACACAAACAAATATATATATATATATATATATATATAAAGAGATATATATAGCGATATACATAGAAGATATATAGATATATAGCTATAGATTAGGATAAGATATACATATATATATATAGAGATCGATATAGATAGAGATCTATAGATATATATATAGATTATATATATATATATATAGATATATTATATATAGATATATATTATAGAGTAATATATCTATATATCTATATATACATAGATATACTAGATCTATATATCTATATTATATATATATATATATATAGATATATATATATATATATATATATTATATATATATCTATAGATATATATATATATATATTATATATATATATATATATATATATATATATATATATATATCTATATATATATATATCTATATATCAATATATATATATATATATATATACTGTGTATGTGCGCTTGCACGCGCGCATTATGCGTGCTCATAAATACATTTTTCTAAATGATTAAAAATTGAACCTAAAATAGACAAAAAAATATAAATTTTAGCAGCTCACAACCTAAATAAAGGACAGAGCTGAAGGCAAAACCCAGCTATGATAGAGGCACTGGGGCCACCTCCTGCCTTTACGGCCGTAACCAACTATAAACCAACAATGGCCTGGTCGCCATCAAGGAATTTTTCAAGTGGAAAATCTAATCCTTTCAAAATTACGTCGACGTAATTTACCCTGAACATTTTAAACCATCCATTTCCTTGCATCCTAATTTTCCGAAATACATTATGGACCCCTGATTTTCGGATAACAAAATTATCTATTCGAATCCTCCTTGCGGGGAAAATTCTATTACTTTTTATAATGGAAGGAGATTCTTTGTCGACTCTCATGAAGGTGTCGTCTATGTAGCGATGGTATTGAGGAGGGCAGGGGATGTTACTGAAAACCCTTTCTTCGACGACACTCGTGTAGAAATTGGCAAATAGAGCCTCTAATGGGGATCCCATTGCCACGCCGTCAATCTGGCAATAAAGATGTCCTCTGTGGGTTGTGAATGGGGCCTTCTTCGTGCATATTTCAAGAGGGGCTTTTGGGGCTTCTTCATATATAAGCAAGATATGTTTCCAAGGATTACGTCGGAAAACTGCTGAATTTAATATTTTTCAGTAGTACGTGATTTGTGAAAGCATACACATATAATCACACGTTTGTCACTCTATTTGCATATTCAGCATTTGTGTCCCAACTATGTTAGCAGTTTTATCATTTTTTCTCCGATTCTCTTTAATTTGATCTTGACAAAACTATGTAAGTAGGTCGATAATTGCTTTTAATTATTGTCTTTTTAGGTCGATAGTTGCTTCTAATTATTGTCTTTCATTTCACCTTCATTATTTGTTCTTTATAAACTTGCGCAGACTATTTGGAATTATGGCTGGCAATTAGTTTAAGGAATGTTAATTCTCCATGACTAACAAGAACTAAAACCCTTTGTAATAATGTCAATATTTGAGTGGTTTCATCAAGACCAAATATTCACCAACCACTGAATGCCAAAATCGGAATAAACATATTTTTCAATAATGCAAAAACAATATTGCTAAACTAATTCTGAATGTCAGCACGCAATAAACGATCTCATTACATCAAACATGAAGGGCCCCATTCCAAGGTCTCAGTTCTTTCATTTAATTCTTGACCCTTTCACGTGATTAGAACGATATGATAAAACTTTCCTTCTTATGCTAATGAGACTGAAGCAGCACTAAATGACCCTGTCAGGGCGTTCTCAGAATAAAAAAAAAATAAAATAAAAAATTCTCAAAATAAAAAAATAAAATAAAAAGTCAAAATGGCTCGTGACATGAAAATCTCGAAAATGATGTGCTGGCACTATTTTGTTCTTTCGTCAATAGATGTCTCTGTGAGTCTCGTGTTCTTTCGATGAATTATTCTTATGAATTCAACATCTCATGCCACTGCATTACCAACCTTACATAATATTGTTAGAGCCGGAAAATACTTCAATATTGCATGTTCTATTTCACACGTAAACTAGTATCACCCCTTAGGTAACAGATTACGTATAGTACATACTATAAGTGATTATACTCCTCGGCACAGGTTTTGCATATTAACTTCAACTGCCCAACCCTTATTTGTTGCGAAAACGGTCAAAATTCCATTGATTATTTTACCAAATCCTTCAAAATATTTTCATATAGTGATTAAGGGTACTCAGTTAATGAAGTATATTGTATATAATAACACCCCGTAGTACAACGCCGGCCCCCAAATAAATACAAGACAAATTATGCGTGCCTGCTAGGATAAGTTACGTAAGATTATTCGTCATAAAATGTCGCCAGGAACACAGTGACGGGAGTAAACGGACGACACTTTGAATGGACAACTAATCAAAAAAGTTTCACTGGCATACGCACTAGATTTTAAATAGTAGGTAGATCACAAGACAGTCAATCGTTTAACGCCGCAATACGAATATCTGTAAATAACACGGCGATACAAATTTAATAGTCAGGGCACGGGCAAGGGCTGCTGTGTTTCATAGAGCTGGGCCATGGTGGTGCCGGTGGTTTGAGAGAGAGAGAGAGAGAGAGAGAGAGAGAGAGAGAGAGAGAGAGAGAGAGAGAGAGAGATTTGTGACTCCTCACAGATGAATACCTTATTCTCTCTGATTTCGAAACACACTAAGAATCCGTAATGAAGGTTTTTCTGATAAGCTTTTTTTTTTCTGGTTAGGTAACTATGATTTCTGAATGAGAAGGTAACTATGATTTCTGAATGAGAAATATTTAATATGTGACAGAGCTGTAAAAAAAAAAAAAGAGTTGTTAGTTTATATCAGTGTTATAAAATTAACTAATACCATTTTAATATACTCACCTATTTTATATGTATATTCGCAGTAAGCTTACCAAATAGCGTGCGGTTCATATGTCATTTAGGCAAAAATGAGAAAAAATGGGGAAAAAACGAGGGAAAAAAAAGAGCAAAAAAAAAAAAAAAATCTAGGTGGACCTATGAAAAATGCAATATGTAAACATCACAAAGACGAATCACGTAAAAGGCAATGAACTTCCCTAAACATAGGGAGGTAAATAAAAAATATATATATATATTTATGTAGAATTATATATATACACACATGCTATACACGCCAGCGAACACACGGAAAAGGGCGGGTATATCTCTGATATGGGCGGAAAGGGAATAAATGATGAGGTGATGAAAATCTTTGAGATTTAAAGCTGACATGTGCTCCACGCCCTGAAAGAAACGGGCGGTTCCGCGCTCTGTAATGGAGCTGTCACCCATATTTTCGTGTATTTTTAGTCGAGTAACGGGAAACGAAGCTATGGAAATGTGTCTGCTTGGTTTGGTATATTGGGAACTAAAACAGCTGAAAATATCCTAATATTGCTTTTAACACCGAATTCATTATCAAAACCCAAATTTCAGAAACACCAGCAAATTTGCGAGCAACGCTTGATACAGAGTTTCCTTTGCACTGAAAAAACATGCAGTCGACTACAGACTCGTTAGCCCGTATTGTTCAACCACATAAAAGTTAATTCTTTTTTTTAAAGCAAATCCACAGTCGCTGTAACAGAACCTAAAACATTATTTTCAATGTCAATTAAACAGAAATACATTGTCATTGCCAAAGCAAAGGGCCACTCCACTGGAAAAAGAGACAAATCATTTATTAACAGTAAAAAGCATTCCAGTGTCATTTCGATATATCGAAGTTAAAGTTTCACCCATTTTCCTACAACGAATTCTAATACCGAATGCCAGAGAGAAAGAACATAGAAAACGGAGTCACAGTTATGAAAAGTGACATTGAGGGAGAATAACACATACAGCAAAATAAAAAGCAGAAAGTTTTTTAATAACCGCGGAAATCATGTTTGTGTTTTCTTTCTGTTTGTTCGTTTATTTCGGCGATACATTCTGGGGCCGAAGCTTCCACGCAGCCGAAAATCAAATACAACAAAACCTGAGAGAGAGAGAGGGAGGGAGAAGGAGAATACGTCATTTTAACTTTTTTACTGTTTCAGATCAAGATTAGGTTTCCCAAACTTCTGCGCGCCCATCTCTCTCTCTCTCTCTCTCTCTCTCTCTCTCTATGACATAAAACTCACTGATAGGACTCGCTTAGTGATTCTTGAAAACAAGTAACTGATGGAGTGGTTTTTTTTATACTTAATTATATCTTGAAATGTAATATTTGATATAATTTATTCTGCGTTATATTCATGTTTTGTTCATCATTCACTTGATCGGCTGTTATGAGAATAAATTTGACTATAACTTCTTTTTTTGTGAAGGCACCTCACGATACGCTCAAACTTTTTTTCCACGAGACGAAATGATGAATAAGGAAAGAAAAGTTTATATTTGTATAGAGGTCCTTATTTCAAAAGCCCTCGAAAAATCCAATGCTTCATTTACAGTACATCTGGCAAAAAGTCTCTTCAGCAAGATAATTTAAGAACGTTTTAAAATTATCTGAAGTTTATTAGATTAATTTTGCTTGTTTGTTTGTTTGTAAGGTATTTTTACGTTGCATGGAACCAGTGGTTATTCAGCAACGGGACCAACGGCCTTACATGACTTCCGAACCACGTCAAGAGTGATCTTCTATCACCAAAAATATACACATCTCTAACACCTCAATGGAATGCCCGAGAATCGAACTCGCGGCCACCGAGGCGGTACGCCAACACCATATTGACCACACCATTGAGTAGCTAGATTAATTACAGTTCGATTTTTATGCTTAGAAATAATTTAGCTGCCACCGATGGATCTGAAATTTACATTATCGTGCACAGGCAACCTACCCGCGAAAAGGAAAGCCCATTTTTTTTAAGGTACGTTCCTAGAACGGGATAATGGAACCTTTAAATTTGTTAGCCTTGCCTATAGTACCGGCCATTAAGATAATGTCGGTGTTAAATGTTACTCGCGTTACGTTAAGGATTATGTAAGTGGCTACATTCAGTAGAAAAGACATTGAGGGTAAAGCTGAAATCTTGACTATAAAAATGCTCTCCATTTTACAGAAACTCTGTTTTAGTTCGTGGTTGACTTAAGTTTCAATAGTATTTCATTTCACTTCCATTTTTATGAATACAATTTGGATTTTTCTTAAACTTCAAGAATATTCAACTTCAATTCCAATTTTATGCATTCAATTTCCTTCATTTATGTAATGTATTTTCTGCAATCTACTTAATAATGGTCAATAATGATCATTTGCCTGTTCCTTAAGTGTGTGTACACATTACGAACCCTCAATAATAATAATAATAATAATAATAATAATAATAATAATAATAATAATAATAATAATAATAATAATAATATTAATAATAATAATAATAATGAATATTTTCCTGAAGGTTTAATGACGCTCATTCTTCAAAGAAACTTTGTTACTATCTCTCATGTTGGAATTGGGTAATGTTTCCTTTATGGTAATTTTATTAGTTGAAAGTCTAAGTTGCACCGACTCACATGCTACTGCAACATTTAAAGAAATAACATACTTCCAATATACTTTACCTAACAGCAAATGTATATAAGACTTAGTAATGAATATTTACAGGCATCATATCTTGAACGAAAATTGATTAAAAAAAAAAAAAAGCAAATCTCAGACTCCCACTTCTCCTCGCAAGGATCTGGTATGAGAAGACAAAAAGGACTCCATCCTCGTGATAAGATCCTGCGTGCGAACAAAAAAGGAGGAAGTTAGGGATTAACAAAATGCTGACCTCAACCTCTGCTAAAGTTATGTGTCCCCTGTCTTATAATGGTGAATGTTGAGAGGAGGGGTTTTAGTGGCCTTTTCCCCAAATTTGTTTCTTTGCTGTTGCGTTTAGTATATGCGAATAGTATGGGACGGTGTTTGTATACAGGTTCTCCTTGGGAATTATGCCAATGTCAGTTATCAAGTTAATTTTACGACTTACTGATTATTTAAAGAAGGGTCTTGGTAGATCGGTGAGCGCAAACCAATAATGAGAGAGAGAGAGAGAGAGAGAGAGAGAGAGAGAGAGAGAGAGAGAGAGAGAGCTAAGGAAATTAATAGGGTTACATTGCGGCTCTCGTAAGAACGAGGGAGGGAGAGAGAGAGAGAGAGAGAGAGAGTTGCATCACAGCTTTCCTATGAGAGAGAGAGAGAGAGACGAGAGAGATGAACGGAGAGAGAGAGGAGAAAGAGACGAGAGAGAGACGAGAGAGAGGAGAGAGAGAGAGAGAGAGGAGAGAGAGAGAGAGAGAGAGAGAACCAAGGAAAAGTAATAGGGCTCCATCATAGCTCTCGTATATTTTTGGAAACGACATTAAATACTGTGGCAAATCCACTGGAACATAATCTTTGATGGATCATTGGCTTTTGGGAGAGAGCCAGGGAACTTAGTAGGGAGTAGTCGAGACAACTAGGAGGCTATTTTGGGACCCTGTGTAACTATTTATCATTAAAAAGGAAAGCGTTCCAAATGGCTGCATAGAACTTGCTCTCAGTGAGATTTGTGAGGAAAACGGGAAGTTTTTTCAGGGCCTTAGAATATTTCCATCTGACATAAGACAGATTCCAAGTCAGGAGGTCAGTTCCGGTTTCTTATAAGGATATTATGGGGTAAGGGAATCTGATGTCAGACCTAGACCTTTACTGGAGTTATGTAACTCGAAGTAAGATATAGAATATGACATAAGAATAACATTGTCCTGATATAAAGTAAAACCTTCATCAATACTGAAGACTGAAGCAGTTTCAGTGCAACTTTTAACTACAGGGTGAATTCACATAACATTTTTCGAGTTTCAAATTGAGTTTTGTCGACGTTCACTTAACGAAAGAAGGAAAACCTACAAAAAAATAGAATTTTAATAATTGTTAAAATAATATTAATGTTCAATGAATACATATATATATATATATATATATATATATATATATATATATATATATATATAATATAATAGAATAGAGATACATAGATAGATAGATAGATACACAGATGGTGTACGTATTTGTGTACACACTCATGTATTTCTTAAAATTTACGGCGGCGATGTAACTTTAGTGAAGTAGAGCCTGAACTATTTTTCAAAGCAATATTTTCTGTATTCTACAAAAAACTGAGTGTCATAACATGTAAAAAAAATCCCGTTTTCTTTGTTAATATAGAAGACCCCAATTAATACTTAATAACACTACGAGGAAATTACATCTTGAACCAAAGGATTCAAAATGTTTTCAATGTAAGTGTCACTTTGAAAGTGCCTGATAGATCATAGACATCCTCTTTTCTTAATTTTTTTTGGGGAGTGGGCGTTGCTCAAAATTAAAGAGAATATAGTGAAAGTAAACAAAAAATTGCTAAAAAAAAACGTGAAGGGAAATGAAAAATTACACAACTAATTCTTGAAAAGAGGCACTTGGTTCCCGATAGTTTTCAATGAAAGTCTCCGAACCAAGATGGCAAATTCATTTATACATTTCGAACAGCAGTCCTTTTTCTCCTGTAGTTAATTTCTGGTTGCTCAAAAAAATAATATAATGAAAATGTGTGTGTATATATATATATATATATATATATATATATATATATATATATATATATATATATATATATATATATATTATATAAAGGTATAAGTCACGAAGGAAAGTGAAACACTGGAGTAGCTGCAAGATCTTTCGACTCAACATCCTTTACTTAGTAGTGGTCTGCTAAGTAAAGGACGTTGAGTCGAAAGATCTTGCAGATTCACTTCGTGGCTTATACCTTTATTTATGCATTTATCACGTTCCAAACTCTCGTGATTTAGTTATAATATTATATATATATATATATATATATAATATATATATATATATATGATATATATATACATATTCTTGAAAGAGGCACTTGGATACAGAGGTTGACAGCGACGGAGCAACCACTTTCACATCCTCCGAGATCCTGATTGGCTCTGTTCTCTTTGAGTGGACAGTCAAAGCGCCCATGATTAGTGAGGTGGCTTAATCACTGCTGCTAATAAACGGAAGGCGATTCGATCTACATTGAGTAAACAGTGTCCGGGAGAACGTGACATGAATCTGCCAATCAAAGATTCAAAGTGTAAAATCGTTATCGAAACCGGAGAGAGAGAGAGAGAGAGAGAGAGAGAGAGAGAGAGAGAGGCAGAGGAGAGGCGGAGAGAGAGAGAGAGAGATTAGAGAGCGGGAGAGAGTGGAGAGAACGAGTTGGAGGGAGTGAGAAGAGAGAGAGATAGAGAGAGAGAGAGAGAGAGAGAGAGAGAGAGAGAGAATTTTAATTGAAATTCTAATTAGGCAACTAATATCCCACGTTAATATGTAAACATTCAATTTCGCTGGCATTTAATCCGACTTTTATTCAATGGCATTTAATTTATATCTAGTATATTCTTGTATACATGGTCCACGAAAATTAAGATGAACATCACTGTAAGAAGTATACAGCCCATAAAACAAGATTATATTTCTTCAATTAACTGCATACATTTCTGCTAACCATTTGGGTCCTTAGTAGTTCTTTAACATATATCAAAAGTTAAATGGACGAGTCGCGACAGAATAAGGATAACTTACATTAAACATTGATACAATCTAAATCTCAAAACTAGAAAAGGAAAACTAAAAGTTGGGAGAGAGACTTCACGGCAAAGTGAATAATATGGAGGCGTGTGTCAATTTTGTTTTTGATGAACTAAGTTTGTAGCTGTAACAAACTTCACATGATATATATATACTGACACAACTGGCTCTCCTTAACAAGATAAAACGACTTCAAACATAATTTGTGTGAGAGTGAAGAAGTTTTAATAATCACGAAGAAAATTTTATATTCAGAGGCAAATATAAGAGAGAAATATTGCTGGTACACTCTACATAACAGAACTGTTATATAAATTCATCGTTATATAAAATGAACATGCAATAATAATGAAAGTTATGACGAATTTCTCCGATAATTAAAATAAGAATGAAGAAAGGACCATTCTAAATTTAATATACCGCAGCTACTGCATGCCATTTGATTTTCATGGAAGGCTAAACTATTCTGAAAGTTCATATAAGCTCAAGAGAAGAAATTATTCTATCAACGTGAAATTTGTTTCCGATACCACAACGAACCTTTTAATTTGTTATATAACCCTCATAAAATTCAAATAGTACCTATAAATATATAATTTTTTTTTCTAATTTAGCCAGAACAAATGTGTAATGCGCTGCTTAACCAATACTACATTTTCTGGCAAAAAATATCTGTCATTTTATAACAAATGGCAAAATGTCAACATCAACGAATTTTCATATTACAACCTATAAGCTGATATCCACGCAATTTAAAGCTCAACATAACGTAGAGAGACATAAAAAAATTTTTTTTTTTTTGGACTGATCGAGATTAGCATACCTACCATAAAAAAGCTCATTCACTTTTAGAAAAATTGCCAAAGCCTGTAACCTTTTCCTTAAACAGACCTTAATTAGATGCATGTAATTAATTTTGGAAATACAGAGGAAAGTTGGAAAGTTCCAAATGTTACACATGGTATAAGCAACAGATTAAAAGGTTTTGTTTGGCATACATATGGACGATTTCTACACGTACTGACCAAATTGTATAGATACCATGAGCTATAAAGTGCTTTATAACTCACTTGAGACGCCATAAACGCAACGAAAATACTACAGGGATCTGTATCTTGGCATGTACTAATCCTTGACTTTTTATACGACAAGAAAGTTTTCACTGCTTTTGACATCCTACAAAAATATCGTCTACCATTGTTCTTAAATATACCTTTGTGCACATAAAGACAAGCGCATGAACATACATACAAACATATACATGTGCGTGTGTGTGTAGTTACGTATAAATATGTCAATTAACTTTGAAAATTACATAAAAAAATTATTGCCTGTGACAAGAAACGATTTGTTCCTCCTTCACTGAGCGAGAGAGAGAGAGAGAGAGAGAGAGAGAGAGAGAGAGAGAGAGAGAGAGAGAGAGAGAGAGAGAGGGGGGGGGGGGGGGCGAGACTGGTAATGTTGATGATGCTGAGAGCAGCAGTAAAAACTGAATAAGACGTTAATTTAAGGTGTTGACGGTATAAACGCGTACCCAAAATCAAATTTAATCATGGATGTGACACTTGATTATAATGTGTCGACATGTTCATTAAGGTAAGGTGGAGCAAATCAAGTGAATCGGGTACAGACATTATATCATAAAATAATATAATGTTGCTCATAGTTACGGGGATCAAGGAAATGAATTTTTAAGGTTCCATGTCAGAAGGTCATGAGGTATAAAAGCTATATTTTCTGATTAATAAAACGATTACCTAATCGCTGAAATTATTTAAGATAATTTAGCTTGATTATTTCCCCGTCCTCTTCATTTCTCAGGAGATTTTTAACCTGTTTTAACATTAATAAAGAAATAGATCTGATGGCACATAATATCGGACTGCAAAGTGACATATAAGAAATAAATAACTCACTGCACGATATGAACACGGGAGAAACACGAAACACCCGACAAGACACCACATCACGTCTTTAATTTGTGGATAACAGCAATCTACGTACGTACCGCATGCTAATTCCTGACCAAAGTCGAGAGCTGGAATTCCTCAAACTCCCATGTTTTACCATCGTCTAAGCTGGATATATCATTTTTTTTTATCTCTTCCTATTTCCTTGTTTTCATTTCGTCAGTTCTGGTCTACATTTTGTCACGAAAATATAATTTATTAACCATATTATAAAGGTCTACAGCTGGCCATTTACAAAATTCATAAGAGCCCAATGAACTTGAAAACAAACTTTGATAAAGAGGAAAAAAAGACATACAAATTTACCTTATATTCAAATAAAAACATTATAAAAATATTGTTCGTATTTTTCCTGTTCATCTCAGTAAGTAAAATCTGAGTAATTCAAGCTTAAGTTTGCACTGAGAAACATGTCGCAAAATAGTAAATAACAAAGATAAAAGAACACATAAAATACGAGAAATAATTTCCGGTTCTGGTGTCAACAATGGGAGGCAATTTAAAATTACAGAGCAAAATAAAAATTAAGAGTGAATGAGCCAGTTCCACAGATATTCAATGCAACATAAATCACCAGAAACGGCAGCAACAAGTTGCCGTCTATGCAAGTGTTAAATGAGATACGATTTCCGTTTCTAATCTTTCGTATAAACGAAAGAGATATATTGGGCAGGAGACTAAAATTGGAAAGCTGGCGCATGAAGAAGAGATGAGCTATTTTAATTAAACAGCGAAATATTGTGCGAGTGGAAATACGTTTGATTCCCAGATACTTTAATCTATAATATTATCAAAAGCGGAAATAAGAACAGCTTAAAATGAAATAATATGACATATCCATTTTGCATCTGACAACACAAGATATAAAAACACAATCTATTACGAGACTATTTTAAGGATTTTTGTTTCAATTTTACAAAGAAAGTTATTGTCCTTAACATCTAGACCAGAGGAGGAATCGAGACTAAAAGGTAGAGGTCGTAAATAAATGTTAACAACCAGATACGAACAAAAATCAAGACCAAATAAGGTCAGAGCTCAAAAGGACAATCACCACAAGTCTTTTCGAAAATCTACACAATGCGTCCGACCCAAGAGGCAGCTGTTTCTACAAATTAGCTCCGAAATCGTCTCCAGGAACCATCTTCCTCTTTGTTTCACAGGGCCATAACACCGAAATTATGACCGAGGTTATCCAACGGAACATTAAGGAGCAGAGGGAAGGGGGAAGGGTCAAGGGGGAGGGGAACGAGACTCTAGGTAGGGGGTAGTGGAGGGTGGGGGGTGGGGGGCGGGGGGGGGGGGGGAGGGGGGGGGGGGGGGGGGGGGGACAGTCTTGACTGGTTAAAATATAAAAGTCTCGTAAAAACCGAGGTCGACCGGTAATTATACATCCGTCCATAAAATTTCTGTGATGAAGATGAATGCTGCCCAAAGCCACAGGCTGCAAAATGAGAAGGGAGAGACGCAGAGATGGCGCTAGTGTATGGGTTCGTGTCCGTCAGTGTGTCATAGAAAGAAAGTTTATCAATTATTTATAAAGCGGTTGTATGTGCATACAAACACACCGTAGTAACGCCTCTACTCCTCTGGTCGTTCAGTTAGTGAAATCATAGAAGGTTAGGTCTGGTCAGTACATGGAAAGGTATCCATCAACAAAAGCCAAACGGCGTTGATACATAAGCCCTTGCTCTTCTGTGAGGCAAGGGATGGGCCAGCAACCTCACCCACAAAAAGATGTTGGAAAACCTGAACGGTTAAGGAGTTGAGGAGTTTACTGTAAGGAGTACAACGTCCCAATCTGAATCCATTGAAAGACAGAGCGCTTTAGGCACTATGTTAAATCCCAGCGTACCTCAGTTGTGAAAACCAGTGGATTTGGTTACCTGACAGATAGTCGACTGTGGTCGGAACTAGGGCATGAGGGTATCAACCCTGTCTCAATAAGAAAAAACATATAAAATAAAACAACCGAGAAATGAAAATTTGGGATTCTCAGCACTAAATAACAGAAAAAAGGCACAATGAAAAAAAAAAAAAATTCCTTCGATCGCTCACAAAGGAAAAAATCCGGAAAAAAAAAATTATATTTAAAGATGAGACATTAAGAGGAGTCGAATGCAATACCCTACGGTATATTATTCATGGCATGAATACAAGACCGTCTTATACACGCATCGATAAATCGATAGTGCATGAGGTTGCTCACGCGTCCTTCATGAGCTTGCGCAACGAAGTATGCTCAATATGCCGAGGTCTCATGCACAGCGACCAAGGCAAGCAAGCATTAACAGGTCCCGAAGGTATTACTTATTGCGCGTTATTCACTGGGCGCGCATCGAGAGAACCCCCCCCCCCCCCCACCCTCCTCTGGTAATGCTCTTATTGATTCACGGAATACAGTGTGGAGGATTTCGTGGCCTGCATGTGTGTGTAAATATATATATATATATATATATATATACACACACTTTACCTTTCAGTCATATGTACATTTTACCTATGTTATCATATGCCCACACACACTAGAAGGCTCACCAGCTTATTTCACTACACTATTCCCAATCAGCTCAGTATTGTCTGTGAACATCAGTCAATCCACACTCCATTCACGACCAATCATCTTCTCTTCATGTGGTCTCCTTACTCCTCATCAAACTCAATTGCCTTAATCACCTTAATCACCCTAACAGCTATTTATTTATCATTTCCTCTTCTACTTGAACTTCCATCAATAGATCGATTAATGGAAGTTTAGTCAGATGACTTGCTTCATCAAATAATGGAAGGATATATTTGCAGTCACTTCTCGTGCCGTATCATACGGCAACTTCATTTTTCCTTCTGCTTCAAATCGATACATATCCTAACAAGCTCTTTTCATAATCGTTTTCTCTTTCCCATATGTACTAGTTTTTATTATTCGTTGGCAACCATGTACGTCCAACAGCTTATCTCGTTTTCAGACACATTTACAAAAGAATCTCTCAATTCTCATTTACTTCAATATGCTCTTTTCCAGTCTACCGCCAACTTTTGCAATTAAGTTACCTAGCACAACCACCCTTGTACGTTCTCCAGACAGAGCAAAGAACCGATTCAAAATTTCTCCTCCAAAAAGTCGCTCTCACTCTTTATTTTCTTCAATTTCTGATCCTCACAACCCTTATCACAACCTTTGTTTTATACCACGCCGAATCTTAACTATAAAATTACCGAGCTAAGGCATTGATACTTCCCGACACCACAAGCACTACATCATCTTATTTCAGATATAAATATTATCATTCCAGTTATCAAATCCAAAAGGTTATAAACAGTAAATTTGGAGAAAAGCGAGAAATAAAAACAGTATAAAACTTAGGATTTTTAACACACCTGTAAATGCAAAAAATTATAAGAATTTTTTTTTTATGGTGGTGGTGGTGGTGGTGGGGGGGGGGGGGGGGGCGCTTGCTAAAGCCATGCCATGAGGAAAGAAAAACTACAGCATTTTGATTAATGCAAACAACACAGTAATAACACTGCAATTGAGAACGAGATTGGAAAAAGAATTTCTTGAATGCATAAGTAAAAGGATGCCATTTTTCCATTAAGAAAAATAAAAGTTAATTTCATAAAAAGTGCGCAATGCAATGAATCACAACTTATATAATAATCTAACTTGGTTGATAAACTGAACAGATGGGTATTTGATTATGAATTTTAGAATAACAGCATTAACATGAATTATATATAGAAACTAAGATATACAGACAAGATAAAATGCAGAAAGAAATGTCGTAAACTGAATTAATTACTCTCTGTATAGATAAGAAACGCACGCAGGAAAAGTGAAAGGATAAGATAGTAAACACTGAACTTTCGTCTGTATTTCAGACCGGACCACTTCCTGTATTTAAATACGTTCTGCAAAGTCGTTAAATACGATAAAATCAGTATTTATTTGAAGGAAAAGGAAACGTCTCTAAATAAAATCACTGTTATTTAAACGAGATTTCCTTCCATACGTACATCATAAACATCCATAAATAAAATGAAAAATCACGAGAGCGCCCTTCGCGTAACGACCTACTTCGATATCAAATCGAAATAAGCCCCTAGTCACAGCCAAGGAAGCGAGCTGGCGCCGTAAAAATGCGGGAAACAACGTGTCGGAGAGAGACGAGCCGACAATAAAATACTCAAGCACGTCCTTTTTATCTCGCTCCGAGAGTCGAATACTCGAATGCATGTTCGACTCGGATCTGTTATTGAAATGGGTTGGGATTCACACGTTTTCCTGATAGTAGACTTCTCAAAAGGTATACTACGTTTTCTATGCGATGAGATAGACGTCTCAAAGGGTATACTACGTTTTCTATGCGATGAGATAGACGTCTGTCTCAAAGGGTATACTACGTTTTCTACGCGATGAGATAGACGTCTCAAAGGGTATACTACGTTTTCTACGCGATGAGATAGACGTCTCAAAGGGTATACTACGTTTTCTATGCGATGAGATAGACGTCTCAAAAGGTATACTACGTTTTCTATGCGATGACACAGACGTCTCAAAAGGTACACTACGTTTTCTAGGCGATGACACAGACGTCTCAAAAGGTATACTACGTTTTCTAGGCGATGACACAGACGTCTCAAAAGGTATACTACGTTTTCTAGGCGATGAGATAGACGTCTCAAAAGGTATACTTCGTTTTCTATGCGATGACACAGACGTCTCAAAAGGTACACTACGTTTTCTATGCGATGACATAGACGTCTCAAAGGGTACACTACGTTTTCTAAGCGATGAGAATGCGCGAGTGTGTAATGAGAGAGGAGTGATGGCTGGAATTGTATTATAATAGAATTTTCATATTGAAATCAATAAATACGTAATTAATGTGAAAGGAGTGATAACCTGAATTGTAATAAATACAATAGAATTTTTATGTCAATAAATGAACAGGTAATTAAATACAGAGGAGTGATAGCCCTAATTAGGATATACAAAATTTAAATAGGTTAATAAATATATGGGTAAATTAAAAACGACAGAGGACTACTAGCCCGAATTATTACAGAATATAATAGAATTTTTATAATTCAGTAAATAAACAGAATGGAATTTCAGTAACCCCATAGAAACAAACTAAATATATATATATAAAAATCAAGAATGAAGACGTCTCTTATATAAAGAGAATCAAAATGGCTTCCTTCCCTAACAGTAACGAAAATATAAAGTACTTAAATTAATATATAAAAAAAATTTCCTTCCCTTCCCTAATAATAAGTATAACGCAACAATTCTTTTAACTTTTTTATAGCTATCAATAAATTTGAGCAGATACATGATCGTCAATATAACAACAGGAGTTATATAAATAAAGTACTTAAATTAATATATAGAATCAAGACTGTTTCCATCCATAATAATAAATATAATGTAACAATTTTTTTCACAAACATTAATAAATTTGACCAGATGAATGATAGACAATATATGATCAATAGTTATATAAATAAATAAAGTATAAATAAATAAAGTACTTGAATTAATAAATAGCATCAAAACTGTTTCCATCCATAATAATATGTATAACGTAAAAAATGTTTTCACAAACATTAATAAATTTGACCACAAGAATGATAGACAATATAAGAACAGTAGTTATATAAATAAATAAAGTACTTAAATTAATAAATAGAATTACATTTGTTTCCATTCATAATAATAAGTATAATGTAACAATTATTTTTTTTACCACAAACATGAATAAATTTGGATGATTCGGGACTGAAGCAGGTCCTCTCATGACAGCACTTCAAGATCCATCTGACCTCCTTGTCATCAGCATCCATCACACTTACACGTAGACTTCACCGGAACGGGAATGAAAGAAGCCAAGAAGTCTGCGAACGGGAACGAAATGCAGAGGAGTCCGGAAAATTCCGAGTAATTCCTACTCCGTTTTTCATAATGGCAAGTGAAGAGTAATAGGAGGAGTGTTAAGAGCTTAATTATACCGAATATTACGTCACTTCACGCTCAGATGAAGATTGGTGAAATTCAGATTAGATTTTACTTCTTGTAAGATGAAGATGAACAACTCTGCAGCAAGGATTTTAATGGTCATTTCCCCTCTCTCTCTCTCTCTCTCTCTCTCTCTCTCTCTCTCTCTCTCTCTCTCTCTCTCTCTCTCTGTGCAAGAATACATACACAGAACAGAAACAGCCCATCAATCCACCCACCCTGTTGTAAATAAGCACCAATACCTGCTAGTTTCAAGAGTCATTTCTAAAGACTGCCTATCAATGTTCTCAGGCTATACCACCATCATAATATACAATACATATATATATATATATATATATATATATATATATATATATATCTATATAATATATATATATATACATTATTATTATATATATATATATATACATATATTCTACATATATATATATATATATATATATATATATATATACATATTATATATTATAAATAATATATATATATATATATATAACATATATATATATAATATATATAATATATATATATATATATTCTTCATCACTGGTGGGCTAATCCTCGATGAAATAGGTACGGGTACGGAAGGACATGGCACATTACATGATTCTTTATTGCTACGACGTTTCGAGACAAAGTCCCATCTTCAGGCTAAAGGCAAGAAATAGATATTACATCATTACCAAACAATAGGAGTTAACGTAAAACAATTATTATAAATTAAGAAAGTATTTCTAAGTAAAATTACGAATTAAAAATCTCAAAGAATGAGTATTACATCAATACATAACATATTCAAGAAAATGGAAATGTAAAATCATAAAAAAATAAAATATTTCCAAGTAAAATTACGAAAAAAAAACATTAAACAGAATATATGTATATGTATATACATATATTAAAAATGAGGAAAATACCTTGCTCAAGCAGAGTCCCGCCGTTCCGTGTCAGGACGGTGGAAAAAAAGTCAAGAAGAGGCAAAGAACAAAGTGACGTGTCTTTATGCTATATACAAAGGTACTGAGGTAGTATGGTTGTTAAGTGAAGGTACCAGTTTCTTAATTGCCAAACTTTCAAGAACGAGGAGGTGGTGTTCATATGGTGACGTCATAATGACCTTAAAGTTGTTATAATCTATCTCTGCCCTACAGATTCTGGCGTGATTCCTAATATTAGATTGTTCAGGGGTGGATAATTTGCTGCCCGTTCGGCATCACATCTCACTTTGAGCAACCGGCGCCTACTTCCTACGTAGGTCTGCTGATTACATCGGCAGCAATTAAATAAATACACTACACCGGATTGCATCAAGGAGGGCAATTTCTCTTTGTGTTTTAGGAAGCTACCAATATTTCTAGGATTTATGCAAGTGAATCTGGTATCAATGCTGGATAATGGCGGTTTAAAATTTTCTTAAGGGAGGCAAAAACTTCCTATCATGTATATAAGGTATTTTAATATAGTATCTAAATTTCTGTGCTAAATGGACTGGACTAGGTAGATGAAAAAAGTTATTGATGGTAGTTTTGACGTATTTAAAAAATAACCCCGATGGGTAACAATTGCTTTTGAAAAATTCCTCAAGAAATATTATTTCGTCATGGAATAATTTCCAACTTGATGTTAGGTTTATAGCCCTGTGGAGGAGAGTTGACAAAGAATTTAATTTAAAATTATAAAAACAAAAACTGTAGAAATTCAAGCCAAGACCGGTAAAGGTAGTTTCCTGTAGATTCCTATGTTAAAACAGTTATCTTTACGAACTACCATTGTATCTAAAAATGCTAATTGTCCATTTTCTTCTAATTCACAGGTAAATTTAATATTTTGATGTTTGGAGTTAGCATATTGTAAAAAAAAAATGAGTCGCTATGATGCCTATCTTTAAACCAAAACAAAAGTGTCATCTACATACCTTCGGTAAAAAAGTGGTTTAAAAGACGGAGGGCAATTGTCCAGCAGTTCCTTTACAAATTTGAGCCATATATTGGCGAATGTACAACTTAGGGGATTCCCCATAGACCTACACCCTCTATTTGCAAATAAACCTGTCCATTAAAAATGAAAGCAGTGTCCCGCACTGCTAATTCTAACAATTTCCTAAAATCATCACGTTTAAAGCCACTATATGTAGTATCGTCTTCTGTAAAAATAGTATCTAAAATAAAGCTGATGGTTTCCTCCACAGGTATATTAGTGAAAAGTGCTTCAACGTCGAAGCTTGCCATGGTTAGGTCAGAGTCCTGGCATAAAATACTGTTCTTAAAATCAAGAGAATTGGTTAGATTATATTCATTTTTAAAATGATTCTCTAATAGAGGTGTCAAGAATTTAGCTATTTTGTAACCTGGTGTAGTATAGGATGAAAGGATGGGTCTCATAGGGATACCCTCCTTGTGTATTTTTGGTAGGCCATACATAACACCCAATGAAGAACCTAAGTTGTACATTCGCCAATATTTTTATGCTCAAATTTGAAAGGGAACTGCTGGACAATTGCCCTCCGTCTTTTAAACCACTTTTTTACCGAAGGTATGTAGATGACACTTTTGTTTTGTTTAAAGATAGGCATCATAGCGACTCATTTTTACAATATGCTAACTCCAAACATCAAAATATTAAATTTACCTGTGAATTAGAAGAAAATGGACAATTAGCATTTTTAGATACAATGGTAGTTCGTAAAGATAACTGTTTTAACATAGGAATCTACAGGAAACCTACCTTTACCGGTCTTGGCTTGAATTTCTACAGTTTTTGTTTTTATAATTTTAAATTAAATTCTTTATCAACGCTCCTCCACAGGGCTATAAACCTAACATCAAGTTGGAAATTATTCCATGACGAAATAATATTTCTTGAGGGATTTTTCAAAAGCAATTGTTACCCATCGGGGTTATTTTTTAAATACGTCAAAACTACCATCAATAACTTTTTTCATCTACCTAGTCCAGTCCATTTAGCACAGAAATTTAGATACTATATTAAAATACCTTATATACATGATAGGAAGTTTTTGCCCTCCCTTAAGAAAATTTTAAACCGCCATTATCCAGCAGTTGATACCAGATTCACTTGCATAAATCCTAGAAATATTGGTAGCTTCCTAAAACACAAAGAGAAATTGCCCTCCTTGATGCAATCCGGTGTAGTGTATTTATTTAATTGCTGCCGATGTAATCAGCAGACCTACGTAGGAAGTACGCGCCGGTTGCTCAAAGTGAGATGTGATGCTCATAGAGGTGTAAGTTACCGAACGGGCAGCAAATTATCCACCCCTGAACAATCAAATATTAGGAATCACGCCAGAATCTGTAGGGCAGAGATAGATTATAACAACTTTAAGGTCATTATGACGTCACCATATGAACACCACCTCCTCGTTCTTGAAAGTTTGGCAATTAAGAAACTGGTACCTTCACTTAACAACCATACTACCTCAGTACCTTTGTATATAGCATAAAGACACGTCACTTTGTTCTTTGCCTCTTCTTGACTTTTTTTCCACCGTCCTGACACGGAACGGCGGGACTCTGCTTGAGCAAGGTATTTTCCTCATTTTTATATTTTATATTTATATATACATATATTCTGTTTAATGTTTTTATTCGTAATTTTACTTAGAAATATTTTATTTTTTTATGATTTTACATTTCCTTTTCTTGAATATGTTATGTATTGATGTAATACTCATTCTTTGAGATTTTTAATTCGTAATTTTACTTAGAAATACTTTAATTTATAATAATTTTACGTTAACTCCTAATTGTTTGGTAATGATGTAATATCTATTTCTTGCCTTTAGCCTGAAGATGGGACTCTCGAAACGTCGTAGCAATAAAGAATCATGTAATGTGCCATGTCCTTCCGTATCCCCGACCTATATATATATATATATATATATATATTATATATATATATATATATATATATATATATATATATATATATATATAATATAAGTCATATCACATTTCCGTGATTCATATACATATATCGAGCTACAATGTCCTTTAATATCTAATTCGCTCTACCTCGGAATTAATATATTTTCATATATGCTTAACCGAAGGGGAATTTTTTCTCGATAATAGATTTGCCTGGACCAGGGCGCGAACCTATGGATCCTTTCAAACCCAGGAACGTCAGTGAAGCTTTTCCTACTATACCACCTCTCGCGGTGGTGTAGTAGGAAAAGCTTCACTGACGTTCCTGGGTTTGAAAGGATCCATAGGTTCGCGCCCTGGTCCAGGCAAATCTATTATCGAGAAAAAATTCCCCTTCGGTTAAGCATATATGAAAATATATTAATTCCGAGGTAGAGCGAATTAGATATTAAAGGACATTGTAGCTCGATATATGTATATATATATATATAAATATATATATATATATATATATATATATTACAAAATTATACATACGACCTGATGAGTAACATTTGTTAAATGAAATATGTACGGTTCAAAAAAATAAACGGATGTATAACTGATTAGATTATCATTTTAAGGAAATATAATATCATAATTTGCTGCATTTAAGGAACATCGACGAATACGGAACTACTGTTTCCATGATGTACATACAATAAAACAAAATAATTCTAAATTATATTACTTTCAATCATCTACCGAACATTGATTCACCGTTTGTATGCGATTGAAAACTGCTAATAAAGTTGAATTTTCCTCATAACATCTTTGGTGTTCGTCTGTCTTAGGTATATGGAAGACTGTAAATAAGCATGCTATGGTCGTACTTCAAAAACGTCGCGGGGAAGAAGTTTAACGTTCTTGTCAGATTTACCATTTAGAGCCAGAAAGTTAACTGCCTTAAGTTAAATTAACTTCCTTAAGACTGGTGAGATATACCAAATAACACCGAAGTTTCTTCATTTGGAACAGCCGCACACCATCCCTTCAATCTACGAAGATATTTCAAAGGATCCCTGCGTCACTTACACTCTCGGTATGATGGACTCGAGTATGAAGGAAAAAAAAAAAAAATAAAATAAAAAATGTGTATGTGTGTGTGTGAGGGGGGGGGGGGAGGGGGGGGGGGGCGCTGATAAACATAACACGGTTGCAAAACAGTTTTGGTGCGAAGATTTAACTTCGTAAACTCTTACAAAACAAAGTTTAAATTTACGATTATTTCTAGAAAAATGAAAAAGGCTTAGTTAAAGCCAAATATTGTAGTAGAACCCGCACAATGTATGTATGTGATCGTAGAACATGACTGCCTACTAACATTATTTCTTATTACCTGTGGAAGCAAATCTTGGCTGTTAAATCACTGCTCCATAATCATTTTCATTGCCACTTTATCTATTAGCGGAGAAGTTAATCACTCAGTGTAAATAAAGACAGCGTAAGCTGCGTGTCCAGACTGACGTTAATAACATTTATCAGTTTGCCGTTGATGCTCAACGCGGGCTAAATAAAATAACCGGGTGTAAATCAGAAACCGTTGTGGAACGATACGAAAATCAGAATGTCAATAATTGCAAATATGGCGAAAGAAAGAAATGGATGGATCATACAATACTCAAATTAATATGTGTTGCAAAGACGGCGAGAAAGCTTCGACAACAACGAATGAAGGCAAGTCGGAAAGATCGCTGCATAAAGCACACAATACATGCTTGTCAATAATGAAAACAGCTGGAATATAATGAGTGGCTATGAGTCAACTGATACACAAAGGGAGTTATGATATAGAAAACTCACTTATCCAGCGTAAAAAGGCCTGAAAGGAAACACACAACTGGAGTAGCTCTGAACAAACAGAGCGGAGCACAAGAACTGTTTGGCAGGGTTATTGTTCAGCGATATGTTTTATGAAGAATGTAGGAGAGGAAAAAGGTTTATCGTAGGTGACGGAATAGATCCGGTTTTGTGATGGCCAGGTCAATGGGAAAGAACGGCGGAGGAAGACCCGGAAGGGGCAGGATAGTCGGTATTGAGTGTTGAAAAGGAGGACCCTCAAAATGAAGGAGGCGAAAGCCACTCTTGAGGGAAATTTACTGATTAAAAAAACAAAAAAAAAAAAAAAAAAAAAAAAAATATCTATATATATATATATATTATTGATATATATATATATATATATATATATATATATATATATATATATATATATATATATAGTGTGTGTGTGTCTCTGTGTAAACCAATACACACACACGTGCAGTTAAACAAAAGGAGGATATTAACTTTACCACAAAGAGAATATCCAACGTGCAAATCTTTCCTTTTGTGTTGGGTTTTTACAAAAAGCTCACATTTCTTGCGAAAATTATTTGAAGACGGCATTAGGTTCGGCAAATTGCCATCGTAAAATTTAAGCCCAATCATCTTACGTTTGGCGCGTTCTTTCTTTAGAACTGCAAAATCAATAATGGTGAAATTATACGCGTTCCAGTATCTTATTTTCTGAATCTAATTTTCAGAGTTATAGGTGTGACTTCAGAGGTAATGCACTTAATAAAAATCGACCACTCTTAAACAAAAACAATCTCTCTTCTCTACTATCTCTCCTCTCTCTCTCTCTCGCTCTCTCTCTCTCTCTCTCTCTCTCTCTCTCTCTCTCTTTTCCTGCATGTGGATTCTACCTTTACGCTTTTCCCAGATTATTGTATCAAGGAAGGAAGGCTCATGTATATAAAGGCCAACACTTAAAGCATATATAATAATATAGATATATACATACATATATATATATATATATATATATATATATATATATATATATATATATAAATATGAGGTTTTAGTCTCCTTTTTCACGAAGATAGATATTTGAGGGTTGTAGTCCACAGGGGAAAAGAAAAGCTGAAATTCCTTTTAGCTCAATAGTCTCGGCCTCCACCGGCCCTTATCAAAACCTCTTTCTAAACAGCTCTCGATAAAGGCCAGTGGAGGCCTTGACTGTTGAGCTAAAAGGAATTTCAGCTTTTCTTTTCCCCTCATGACTACAACCTCATATATATATATATATATATATATATATATATATATATATATATATTTATATGTATATATATATATTTATATGTATATATATATGTATATATGTGTATATATGTAGTATATATATATATTATATATATATATATATATATATATATATACATACACACGCTTGTTTGTGTGCGTGTAAATATATGTATGTACATATATATATATATATATATATATATATATATATATATATATATATATGAATGCCAACAACTATTATAATCCTTATTCAATATCAGAATAATTTCAGGTGAAATCGAGATAGAGGTCTTGTTAATAACAGGCATTTTTCCAGTTGAAAGAGTCACCCGTAAAGACAAAAACACTAATCATGGCAAGTTAATTAAGAACTTAGAGTTCTAATCCGGCAAAATATAATCGGCCTGAATGCAGGTAATGATATTTCGTCCTCTACCCTCCTTCTTAAAAATGAAGCAGACTATATTGCAAGTGACAGGAAATTTTAGAGGCCATAAATATTGAAGTAATCTATCGTAACAATCTGTGGTCCTCAGTGAGAAGGGGGTATTGTCTGGACTTTTAGCGAAGAAGAAAGCAGAATTAAGTGGACCACATTGAAAATTGCTTTAAATTAGTACATTTTCACTGAAAATGTAGAATTGATTTGCTCGATGTAAATTAATTTACAAGCGTCTAAATTTTTTTTTTCTGATTTCTTTAATTAAATGAAAAAAAATAGGGTGGATAATATTCATACGACTTAAATGCAAATTATATATGTATGTATGTATGTAATATATATATATATATATATATATATATATATATATATATATATATATGTGTGTGTGTACACACACACACACACACACACACACATATATATATATATATATATATATATATATATATATATATATATATATATATATAGAAATAAAATTTTTTTCGTAAGAATAGCAGTAAACAGGTGACTAATAGGTAATTATTGCAATAAACGTCGCATTTCCAAGATAATGTGAATAGGAGTTGAACCTATAACTCAAAACCTTACAAATGAACAATCCATCGAATAACAGTGAATAACAGCCAGAATACGATTGCCTGGCCATACGAGGTCACTGGCATCAAGAGATTCGGTGTCATGATTCCAGACAAGAGCCGCGGCTTAAGGTATATAGCCCAGGATTCACTTCTAACTGGGAATCAGCGAACGACCTTTGCTAGGATGGAATCCCCCTGTCACTTTCCAGTCGGTTTTAGAAGTGGAAACGGAGAGAGCTAGAATTGAGACCTAACCTATGTTGAATGATAGAACTGTGTAGGAAGTGGAGAGAAAAGTTAGGAAAAATTAAGAAGCACACATGAGACAATTAGTGTTGACGATGTTTCTATATCGTCTCTGTTTTTGTATTTTTGTCCCCCGCCCCCCCCCTCCCCTTCCACCAAGGTCAGGGCAGTAAGTCTTCCCATCCTCACAGGCTTTACAAGAAAGAGAGAAAGAAAAGAAACTGAATCCATAACATTCATGTTAACTGAAACAGTGGATATACTTAATATATATATATATATTATATATATATATATATATATATATATATATATCTATATAATATATATATATATAAATTGCTTGAAACATACAAACGTACCGCTGACTAAAAATAACTCTGCGCGCGCACGTCAAGCATTGACTTACATATGACATCTGGTAGAAACATTAAAAAAAATAAAAATCCTTTAACCGCACCAATAGTTTTCGTGGAAAAAGTTACAAAATAACTCCCCATCTTTCACAAATTATGCCCATAAGTGGGCAAGTGTTTCAAAGTTTTGGCGGGTGTAGCCTTTACGTGCAATAAATCCATTAGGGCAAAGGAGAGCAGGAAGCCACCAGCCAAGCGTGTCAAAACAGTAGTTCTTCTTTAAGGCTGGTTTTCTCAATGAAGAGGCTCACACGAGTACTTGAAGGCAGCGTTGATGACATTACTGGAGAAGTACCCTGTTATTCATAAGTCTGCTTTTCTGTTTTTTGTTTGTATTTGCTGTCGTTTCCAAATGGAAAAGGATATAACACGGAGGGTACTATTTCACGATATCTACTTAACTAAAAAAAATCTTCGGCAATTCGTTCAGATCTCAAAATTTCTGGGAACAGCCAAGACTGAGATCTGGAAAATTGATCAGCTTGAAAACATTAATTATGAAGGACTGGCTAGAATTTTCCTTTCTAATGCTGAATGATTTTAATTCCGAGTGCCGCCGGTCGTATAAGGTAAAACAGTTTCTCGCTAACCTTAGTCGTCAGGAGAGGCTTGGGATTTCAATTTTTCATTTTATCTACATGCAGTTCCGTTTTACTTCTGTTGGTATTTCTATGGGATTTTTTGTCCCTTCACGCAAGCATGCGCACAAGGAGAGGAAGAGAGGTTTAGCTCCACAGTACTTTAGTCCGTCTGAAGACTAGAGTAGAACCTCCTTGGATACTTTATGAAGTTGCAACGCTGAATAGTAATATATTCAGACAGTTCCTGAAATCTACTAGTGGTTTGGTTTCCCATCCATGTATTGACCAAAGCCCAAAGAGTTTAATTTAGCTGAAAAGAAAACTAGCACTACTGAGAAGCTGTTACCGAGTTTTCCTTTCTTCTCCAGGAAATGAGATGATAATGGAGAAAAGAATAACTCCTGGATAAAAGCAAATATATATTCTTTCTCCTCATTATATATTCTGTAGTTAATCAAGGATGAAATCATCTGGTGCCAATTAATGTTCAAGTGTGCTGTTACACATGGCTA
>NC_061110.1:94529839-94539839 GCF_015104395.2 Macrobrachium nipponense | reverse complement strand
TTATGTCCGTGATACGTAATTGTTTTTGTATGTAACTAACGCTTAATAAACGGTAGATGAATCTCATTTGCTTGACTTTATATATACTATGTACTTACAGTATATATATATATGTGTATGTATATATATATATATATATATATATATATATATATATATATATATATATATATAAAGGTTTTTTTGCCACGAAGGAAAAAAATGAAAAAACGAGTTAGCCGAGTACCTTCGGTCCTATTCGGACCCTCAGTAAAGGGTCCGAATAGGACCGAAAGTACTCGGCTAACTCGTTTTTTAATTTTTTTCCTTCGTGGCAAAAAAACCTTTATTTATACATAGCATCACGTTTTATATACTTCGTGACCAAGTTATTCATCATATATATATCTATATATATATATATATATATATATATATATATACACACACACACATATATATGTATATGAATTTCTATCAACCACCGTGAAATTTTATATACAAAACATTCAAACCAAACATTTAAGCGACACATGTTTAATCACCAGTTCGCGATACTTCGGCAACATCACCGAAGGGGAATTATAAGGAAGGAGAGAGAGAGAGAGAGAGAGAGAGAGAGAGAGAGAGACGAGGGAGAGAGAGAGAGAGAGAGAGAGGGAGAGAGAGAGAGAGAGATTTGCTGTTTCTAAATTCAAATTACCTTGTGGCTAATGCGTCTCTAGATTCCAAATAGCGCCATTACTACATTTGGCAGGGTCAGGAAAAGTAAAATTCATTTAACCTCCAAATAATCCCTGGCAGTTATGACTCCATATCTCGATGAATTCGTCCATATGAGAACGAATACTGCGAAGTCAATAAAAAAGCATTATAAAGAAAGAAGTGATTTCATTTAAAATAATTCGGAGCAAAATCTAATCGAAGGCGAAAACAAGAAAATGAGACATGAAAGGCTTACCTGAATTTAAGGGAATTGAATGCCGTTAGGACAAGCCCCCCCCCCCCCCCCCCACCCCCCCCACCACCCCCTCACACCCCCCCACACACACACACACACACTTACTGGATCTCGCCGTCACAAGGATTTCTTAAGAGAAATCCCGGTGCTGGAGACGTATAAAGCCCATTACAAAAAAAAGCCTTAAAACCACTCCGGAAATACACGGGCTAAACACAATATATACAAGTAATGATAAAAAATAATAAATAATTTGAATATATCAACTACGCAACTTTACTTTCATTCTTCTTTAAAGTCAACCATAAAATTTTTTGTATGTCAGCCTGTCTGTCTAGTTCTCTGAAGAATGAAAATTCTAAACTTCAACTATTCGCAACAAAGAGAAAAATTTATATATAAACGGTTATACATAAATACAAGTGCATGTCCTTCATATATACGTAGGTCACTGACGAAAAAGTAGATGAAAAGATAGATAGTACACTTCGACTGTTCCTTCTTTATAATGTTTTATTGTTAACTTCTTTTTATGACTGTCACTCGCAGTGTTCACAACTGGATTAATATTAATATCAAGGTAAACCATACCGAGTTTGTCTGTTTAAATGCCTTCAATGGCGTCAACATGACAAAGCCCTTTGATCTGTCCCGTTTCTCCAACATATGCTGGTATAACATTTACAAGGTTTCTCCAACATATGTTGGTATAACAATTACAAGGTTTCTCCGACATGTGGGCATAACATTTACAATGTTTCTCCAACACACACACACACGTGTATATATATATATATATATATATATATATATATATATATATATATATATATATATATATATATATATAATATATATATATATATATATATACAAACTTACAAGGTTTCTCCAGCATATGTTGGTATAATATTTCAAATGTAAGTCGTAAACTCTTCATTCATTTCTTTATTAATTGAAAATACAACACCGAGGAAACTCCAGGTGTTTTTTGAACAGTGGACAAAAAAAAATAAACAAATAAATGGCGTTACATAAGCTCTGAAACCTAACTCGCAGCCGGTGACTCAGCTCATTATTATGCGAGTGAGCCTCCAGCTACTGTCGAAGTTCAGAAAATGTGATCTACAAATCGTACGGAGGAAATGGGGTTTTTAGAAAATGGGAAACAAAATAAGGAAGAAATCCGTTGGGAACTTCTCGCATAAGTCTATCATGAGGTCATCTTCATAATAATGAAAGAGGGCACTCTCTCTCTCTCTCTCTCTCTCTCTCTCTCTCTCTCTCTCATACGAGAGCTGTGACGCACAGCCCCTATAAACTTCCCCACCCCCCTCTCTCTCTCTATCTCTCTCTCTCTCTTTCTCTCTCCTCTCTCTCTCTACATAGAAACAAGAAATTATGGCCTCTAGGAGGCTGAACATCTTGATTCTTCTGAAAAATGTATCTAGCTGAACTAAATCATTTCCGGGAAGTATCTTCCCAAACTGCACCAATAAGAAAGGGTTGTAACTCTAAACTTTCGTTCACGCATGACTTAGACATAATTATATAATTTTCAAGCTGAAAATCCTATTCTGCCCTCAGGTAACCGCCTCGAAAAAGAGTAAAATCGAGGTAATTTTAAGAATTCTGTATCGGAATGAATTGATTGCAAAGTTGTATTAAATTTACAGAACGGTCAAAAGTCCATACAGGACATTATGATTTAAACACAGGATTCGGAATAAATGAAATTACTTAAAAAAAGTCATGTGTCAGAATAATACCAAATTTTTCTAACATTATCATTCTCCTTAGTGCAAAAAAAAAAAAAAATTAGGTTATTTCATTTTTGAAAATTCTTATCACAGCTGCTGAATGTTAATGAAGGAAGGACAGACCTGGGGTTGCCCCAGGACAAACAGCCCGAGCCCGACCTGGCATAAGGCCACCTTAATGCAAAACAAACGAACAACAAACGGGGGAGCTGTAAGGTCAAGTGTTGTGCCCGGAAGACTGAATTTTATCTTTATTAAAACTTACGAATAATTATTACATATATTAACCGACAAATATCAAATATCGCAGAACTAATGAACTGGTTAAGGAAATGAATACTAAAATAGCATACAAATACATATGAGTTTAGCAAAAATACATAAATTCTCTCTCTCTCTCTCTCTCCTCTTCTCCTCTCTCTCTCTCTCTCTATCATCTCTCTCTTCTCTCTCTCTCTCCATATATATATACTGATTAATATATATATTCATATATAATAGGTATAATAGTATATATATAATATAGATTATTATAACATATATATATCTATATAATATAGAGAGAGAGAGAGAGAGAGGGGAGAGAGAGCGAGAGAGAGAGAGAGAGAGAGAGAGAGATTGTTGTGTATATATATATATATTATATATATATATATATATATATATATAGAGAGAGAGAGAGAGAGAGAGAGAGAGAGAGAGAGAGCTTGTGTATATATATATATATATATATATATATATATATATGTGTGTGTGTGTGTGTGTATATATATATATATATACATATATATATATAGTATGTATATGTATGTAGTATATATATATATATGTATATATATATATATATATATATACACACACAAGCTCTCTCTCTCTCATCTCTCTCTCTCTCTCTTCTCTCTCTCTATCTATCTCTGATATATATATACACCAGGCACTGAGATAAAGCACAGTCACATCAACGTTTTCTCAAGCGTTCAGGAAACTTCGAAAAAAAGGGCCCCCAAAAAAATCTTTTTCCCCAGACTCCCGAGTACAAAGCTAATTCCTATGAATCCTAAAAAAAAAAGGAAAAAAAAAAATATAGACACTGCTGAGCTTTTTCCCTCGGGTCGTTTGAACATAATTTATGAAAGATTTAACTTCCTTTCCTTTGAAAACTTCTCGAAGTTAAAGGAAGTGTTTCACTCTTTTTCTCTGATATTTATTGGGCACATTGCTATTCCATTTGCATTCAGTGGAGTCTCAAGTATTCGGATTGACCAGTTTCCAACGTTCGTCTCTTAAATGCAATGGAAGGAGCAGGAAGAAGAAGAAGAAGAAGAAGAAGAAGAGGAGGAGGAGGAGGTTGAGGAATACGAAGAGAAAGAGGAGGGGAGGGAGGAAGAAGAAGATGAAGAAGAGAGGAAGGAAGAGCGTCAAAGTTATCTTCGCTCCTTCTTCTATCTAGCTGTCAGCGTCAACACTGGATTCTGTGTCATCTGACAGCTAGGAGAGAACGATAACATTAGGAGAGAGAGAGAGAGAGAGAGAGAGAGAGAGAGAGAGAGATTCTCTTCCTACAAATGTACGGGAACAGAGAATGTTACTCTCTCCCTCTCTCTCTCTCTCTGTTTACACACGCGCGCACACACACACACACACACACACACACACACACACATATATATATATATATATATATATATATATATATATATATATATATATATATATATACATATACGCACCATACACACGCGCGCACAGGGATAATGAGCACTGAGAATTATGTGGATGAAATTCAAGCCTTTCGTAAAAAAAAAAAAAGGATAGAAGGCTCCTAATGAAGATCGCAGGGAACAAAAATGGTATTAATATATCTGGGAGGTGTCAGGGACAATGAAGGCACGGAGATAAAGAATTAAAACAATGCACCAGCGTAAATGGAGGAGGAGGAATGCCTTCCAAAAAACACCAAGGGACGTCTGAAACATTATTATTATTATCATTGTCGCAGAAATGTGATGGAGAACGAACTGAACCTTGTGCAAAATCAGTAATGCAGACGTGAAATGGATATATGAATTAATATGATAATGTACGCTCGTGTACGTAACACAGTATCAAAATGATTACCAAAAATGTGTTCTAAAGTGACATTTTCTAAAGCATAGCATAACATTCACCTGAATATATAGGAAACAGGTGACTGGTACATGCATAACATCAATTCTGTTCACAATCTGTTCAGACGAAGTATTCCCCAAAGAAAATATACGGAGATTGTATTTCTTTCATAAATGTATTAAACCAAACCATTTATAGTCCTGACATTACTCAATTATGTATTTTTACCAAACCATTTATAGTCCTGACATTACTCAATTATGTATTTTTACACAATATCCCGTCAAACACATGAACATACATACATACATTTACGCCAATGAAAATCGAAGTCTTCTCGTGACTAGATATGAGCCAATGTGTTGTTAAGATTATCAGGAATCGATGACTGACTTTCTAAGACATTTTAAGAATAGAGACATGAGTAACAGCGTCATTACTTTTATTTATATATGACTTAATCGCAGAGCGATGACCCATGCATTGAAGCATATCTCAATATAACGGAAAAAAAAACAAATAAAAATTAATATAGGCAACCCTTATGTATTATGTATTATTATTATTATTATTATTATTATTATTATTATTATTATTATTATTCATGAGATGAATCCTATTCATATAAAAATTCAATCTTCCATTGAGTATAGCGTTCATTAGAAAGAAGTAACCGAAGGTGGTGGGAAATGAAACATAAAAACAGATAAATAAGCAAATAAATAAATAAATAAAAACGTTCCACAGAGAGTGTATGATTAATTCCTTAAATTATTTATACCTCACCTAAGTGAACCTAGAGATAGCTCATGCATAACAGCAGGAGTTTGTATACTAAAATCAATAAATTGATCAGCAAAAATGATTACCGCCTGATTCCCTTTGTTACCAACATGAGAAGGAAGAAAAATAAGGGTAACAGAACAATTCATAACAGTGTTCGTCAGCTTAAAAGATCGATTACAGCTCATTGCTACACACTGCATTCCACGCCATTTGCATTCATGCGTTAATACGGTTTAATCCTGCATTCTAATCCCTCGTTCGCTTGTCCTCGCTATTACCTAATGGGCGAATTGGCAGGCTAGCAGTACCATAGACTGTGAATACCTCTTCGTTTCCTCCAAAAGAGAAATCAGAGTTTCATTTGAAGTGCTCTCGAGTGGCAATAGTTTTTTTAAAAGCAAATAACAGCTGTGGTATATAATGGTCGACTATACTCTGTTTTTTTTCCATCTGTCCATCCGCCTGTGGTGTTTTTGTATGGTAACACTGCGTCCCGGGCTTTAAATAGTTACGCTATGTGTAAGTTTTAGGTAAATAAAAGGATATCTGGGCGTACATTTGCAACTGAAAAGTGTTTTAATAATTTACGTATGCGAATTACACCGTTAATATTCGAAATAGGATATTGTTATTATTGTTGAATGTAAGCTGAATGTAACTATCTAAAGCCCGGGACGCAGTGTTACCATACGCAAACACCACAGGCGGATGGGCAGATGGAAAAAAACCGAGTATAGTTCAGTTTGTCTTATGCTGAAAGCTAGATACACTCTTTGTTAATATACATAACTGCTTAGGCTTAAAAATACAATCCGAATATTGGTCATCACATTAGTGATTAAGAGTGGACTAAGCCTTCAGAAATATTTCTAGATAAATGAGAATAAAGGTTAAAGTTACTTCCACATTAAAACAAATGAATCGTAAGTGTGGAAAACTTTCACAATGTTACTTGCTCCTTTACACACATTCCTCACTCCCCCTTTAACTCTCTTCCTTGGCCTTCCTCTCTTCCTACCTCCCAGCGCTTCTGAATTTATTCCTCATAACAGCGCATTTTCCTCAATTCTCTCCGCGTGACTGCACCACCTCTGATCTTTCCTTTTTCTGGCGCTAGAGATTTTTACTATGCGTATATACGGGTATACGGAACAAACCGCTTCCCTTCCGTAACTACAACCTTTCATACAGAGAACAGCAACGATACTTCACTGTCGTATAAATATTCGTTTATGGTGAATCGTAGTCACGAGTTAAAAAAATAAAACCATTATAAACATCGAAGGTCCCATTCTCTTTTGAAGACCAAGTTCCTCGTTGGACGTGTGGTTTACGTGCTCGCCTACCGATTCGGTAGTCTCGAGTTCTATTCCCCGATCTGCCAACAAGGAATTAGAGGAATTTGTTTCTGGTGATCAGAAATGAATTTCTAGATATAATGTGGTTCGGATCCCACAATAAGCTGTGGGTCCCGTTGCTAGGTAACCTATTGGTTTCTAGCCACGAAAAAATATTTAATCCTACGAGCCAGCCCTAGGAGAGCTGTTAATCAGCTCAGTGGTCTAGTTAAACTAAGATATAATTACTTTTTAAAGACCAGACATGTTAGATCTAAGCCCTAATGTTCATTGATGTAATTCTGTACCAAAAATTAACCACTGGTACTTTAGTTAGTTCATCAAAGTGAATCTTGATACGGCATATAATCGTCATAATGCGTGCATAATACTAGCGTTCCACAAGGGCCCTAGGGAGTTTCCAAGTCACGGATACGCCATGGAGGAGGTGGGGGAATCACAGTATATACCCCGCTTTCCATTGGCTCGTCCACAGAAAGCGCCACGATGTCTTAAGTAGCCGACATAATTACGATAACGCTGAGAAACGAAACCATATGTAAGCGTATTTGATTTATGGAGTCTAGCAACGCATCATTACTAGGATAGAAAAGAATAAATATATAAAATACCTGAGGAATACAGCATAGGAGGTAATGAAATAGGCCTTTAATTACAAAATAACATGTAAGGCTTCAACCGATCACATTAATGGACAAAAAAATCTTATATTTTTATAAGATAAAAAATTTAGGAAGGAGACTAAATATTCAGAAAGCATCACACGGTCACGAAAATGTAAGAAAAATCTGAACAAGCTGGGGTTAATCTTAGAAACGCATGATTCAAAAAATTACTTAATTTGCATCTAAACATGTGAAATCTAGTGCATAATCTGGAAACCACACACACTGCCTGCATTGCGACTGAACTTTTTGAAAAACCAAATCAGCAACATCGCTAATTAACCGGATTCCTTCCCCGATGAAGTTATAAAAACACATTTTCCAACTTACTGAAAGACACGACACTGTGACATCGTTAGGCAACATCTACAATGAACGGAAAGCATTCCTTTCGAATCAATATTCCACAGTGTTGTTATAATGTAAGGTATTTGAGTAACCTCACTATTAATATTTCGCATGCAGACCACATCAATCCTCTGAAAATAATTGAGAAGCTAAGAGTACAAGAAAAGTTTTTTTTTTTTGCGATACCGAAGAGCAACAAGAAATGTGAGAGAAAAAAAACCGACGATGTGACGGAAAAACAATAGAAGCAAAGAAAGATTACAGCAGATCATTCCATATAATCCTCTCCCCACAAACATTCACAAATATCTAACGGAACGAGAGAGAGAGAGAGAGAGAGAGAGAGAGAGAGAGAGAGAGAGAGAGAGAGCTTATTGAACTTCATTTTCGTTCATCAGGCCTTAGCTTATTGACCCCTTTTCGCTTCCACATGCTTTATTAACTTTCCACATTTTTTTTATTATACGTTGGGGGCATTCAGTGGATATGGTAATGAAGTGGGAAAGCTGTTTAAGTTTTTACAAAAATATATTGTTATATTCTTTCTACATTCAGGAGATGGTTTACAAACGCGAAAAAACACACATACACACACAAACATATATATGTATATATATATATATATATATATATATATATATATATATATATATACATATATATATATGTATATATATATATATATATATATATAATATATATATATATATATATATACATATATATATATATATATATATATATATATATATATATATATATATATATATATATATATATATATATATATATATATATATATATCATACATATATACACACACGCACACACTCACACGCCTATGTATGTACACGCAAGTAGTAAGGAGTGAAGACTTAAAAGTGAAGAATTAAAGTAACAAGGAAAACATGACCCTTATTATTATTATCCCTAAAATGCCTACAATAAGTATTAACAAGCCACAGGAATAAGCAAAAGCAGCCGGGGTAAATCACGAATGCAGGAAAACTGGACCGTGGAAAGCTTGATGATAAAGACTTTTTTTTTTTTAGAGCACTTATTTCCCCTCATATGAAGTCGCAGTATATTCTTTCCAGCCTCTCTTGCAAAGCGAGAAGAAACGGAAACGAGTCAGGTAAAAGCAGGAGAATAATAATGGTCCGCAGCATCTAATGAGTAATAGGGCTAGGTTTAATGTGCGTAGCGCAAAGCACAGTACTAATCTTCCGTTATATAATGACCGCATTTGGTATATACCCTAATGGGTAGGGACGGAGGAAGTATGAATTCGGAATCCACATAATATGTATGTATAGTATATACGTGTATATACTATACATACATATTTAATTCAAATTCTTGGGTTCCTTTTGCCTGGATAATCATTAAAGGGAATAATCATTAAAAGAATTTTTCAGAGATGAAAGAGAATAAAACATTTTCTGTTTATATTTCGCTTGAGAAAAAAAACTTTCAAAAACATACAAAAAAACTAGCAGTGGAATTTGTGGCTTTGATGTAATCATTTCCCAAGACACACGAAGGCATAATTACTAAAAAAAAAATATATGGTCATTATGATAATACCCTCCCGAAGCCAATATATATATATATATATATATATAGATATATATATATATATATATATAGATATATATATATAGTTTATATTTCGCTTAGAAAAATCAAAAACATACAAAAAACTAGCAATGGCATTTGTGGCTTTTATGTGATAATTTCCCAAGACCCACGAAGGCATAATTACTAAAAAAAAATATATGGTCATTATGATAATACCCTCCCGAAACCAAATATATATATATATATATATATATATATATATATAGTATATATATATATGAATAAATATAGGAAAGGCTACCTGAAACACGAAGGCGCGTAATAATTTCCAAAAACAGAAAATCAAGAATAAAAAAAGTCGCCGACTGGAAATGGATATTTGAGGACTGCAAAGACGACCCGGATGAAGTCGTACGAATGCATGCATATTGAAGATCATTCTGTTCCAATGAA